>NC_086268.1:3544849-3760833 GCF_021018805.1 Prinia subflava
TATAATCCAAAATCTGAATAACTGAGCTGGCAAGCTCCTTATATGATAGCTGGGAAGGAAGAGAATTTGTTTTCCAGGTCAGGTTTATGTTTGGCTTTTTCATTCAGCCTCACACAGAACATTCATCCTTAGATGGATTTTTTTTACTACTAGATACGTTTTTATTGTTATTGCTATTATTGTCATCATCTGAAGGGTGGGAAAACACGTATGAACAAATGAATCATGAGAAATACTCCTGTGCTGAGTAATAAACAGAAAATGCAATTCCTCCACTCATCTCTCACTTGTAAATCCCTCAAATCACTTCTGCAGCCTCAGCAGGAGCAGACATTGCTCTCAGCCAGGTAAAAGCAATAATTTTTATTAAGATTTGCAATGGAGTGCAGCAGATTTTGAACCTTTCAAGCAGGGTGGGGTTTTTTTTCCTGTTACAATTGCACTCCAAGCAAACCAAGAGTTAACTCCTAGCTCATAAACTGAGCAATCTCTGCTGAACACAAGACCCTTTCTTGCTCCAGCCCCAGCCAGACTGGGCAGGTCTGATGTCCCCGCTGATTGCCCTGAGCTTCACAGCTTCCCTTCACCTCCTTCTGCTGAACAACATTTTCCTGGCACGGTTTCCTCCAGTCTGAACCAGCTCTCAACCCTCTCCCCCTCCAAAAAAAAAAAACGCAACACTTTTCCCTTTCACCTGGGTGTCCCTGACAATTCCTGCAGGCTGGTGAGGAGCGAGCCAGGAGAAAAGGGAGAGCTGGCTTAGGGCAAAGGGAGAATTGGAGGCCAAAACTTTGTGCAGTGCAGCTGTAAAATTCTGTGTAGGGTGGTGAATTGTGCTGGCTGCTCTGTGTCTTGACCCTCAAAAATCAATCCATGGCAAGACTTCATTCTGGAGTTAGTGGAATTTTAGGTTCTCCTTCCTAACACAGGTTTTGGATGAGTCAGAGTTGTTGGGCTGTTTATCCTGGAGTGAGTCAAGCTCCAACAAAATAATTCCTGCCCTCTATCAGAGCTGTGTGAGGGCTGAATTCCCGAGCGTGGCAGGGCTGGATTTCCCCGTGATCAAACCCCAAACTGATTTTGGCAGCAGCAGTAGCAGAGCCACGTGTGGAATCTCAGTGTGGAGAATTTCCCTGGTGTCTGCAGGGCACCTTCCCTGGAAATCAGCCTTGAGCCCTCCTGGGGGACACAAGAATGACCAAAAACTGGGAATGCCCTGGATTGCACCGTGAACCACAGATGTGACTCAAGAGATGAAGAACTGAGGGAATTTGTTCTGTTGAGGCTTCAGTGGGGGCTCAGGGACACAGTGAGGGTTTGTGCTCTATAAAGTGGGAGCGTCTCCAGTGCCATGAACTTGTAGGGAGGATTTCACCTTTTCAAATAAAAAACTGCAGCCAAATTATTCATTGAAAACTCCTATTTTTTTTCTGGTGCAGCACCTCCAGTGCAAGAAATCTGTTTGGCAGACACCAGGGCACTCCTGAGCCATGTTTACCTGTGCCAGGAGAGGAAGGAAAACACAGAAATTCACATTCTCTTGCAGACATTTGCACACAGCTGTTCCCACTGCTGGAAATAGAACAGGTCACAGGGATGCTGAAAAGTCACACCCAGCTCCCAGCCTGGATTTATTCCTGCAATTCAGGAGCTCACTGGGATGGCCACTCCTGAGGACAGCCCCTGCTCTGAGGGTGGGAGGTGCAGCAAAGTCACACCAGCACAGGGGCAAACTGTGAGGAGAGAGAGAAATGGAAAAAATGGGATTATTCCATGGAAAAAATGAGATTATTTTGCCACTCTTGGGCCTTCACAGCTTGTCAGGAATTTCTTTAGCATTGCACCCTGCTTTACAGAGACCCCACTGAGCTGTCCCAGCCCCATCCTCTGCCAGCTCCCCTCAAACTGGCTGCATTAATTTCTCCTCATTCCAGAGCCTTTCTCCGAGGGAAAACCCCTCCTCCTCTGCCATGCCCTATTTCACCTGCCCAAACTAGGTCAGTTCATGAACTTTTCCCAAAACATTATTTTGCAATGAGTGAAGAACTGGTCCAGACCCACCGGCAGGAAGGACCTCCCCAGGAGCAGGAATTTTCTGGCAGCTCTGCACACCCCATAATCACCCAACCCATCAAATTCCAGGCAGCAGCAAGGTTACATTTGTAATAACACTCAATTCCTTGCTCAGACCACGACTGGGCTGCCTTCAACTCCACAACATAAAACTCTTCTTTCGGTTTGAAAATGAATTTCAGTCCAAAGGTGCAAAATACTTTCATGAATGAAACCCAAATGGAGGCAGAAATTGCAGATATTTACCCCCAGCAGGTTCCCTGGATTAACCCCAATCCCCAGAGCAGCACAGTTACCTGCTGTAACCTGAGAGATGCTATCTCCAATCCTCATTTCAGTGCTCACATTTCTAAAATGCTATTTAGGGAAGAGAGCTCAGCTGGAATCAACTGCAGCTGGTTTGGTGCTGCTAAAAACCCTTGGGATGTTTTCCCAGGAATTTCAAGGAGAATGGCCAGAACTGCAATATGCTACAATATGTTGCACTTAAGGACAAACATGATTTTTTTCTAAAAAACCCATACAAAAAACCAGCCTGGAACTGTGTCTTTTATTTAACAGCCCACTCTAAAACACCCCTGTGGTTTTTAACTAACATCCCTTTAAGTGGAAAATGAATTGCAGCAGGTGATGACTTTTTTCTTTTTTTTGCAAAGATTTGGAGGACTGATTTCCTCTGTTTCATGAAAACTCCAAGCAAAAATCTAAAATGAACAAGAAAAATAATTGATTTTTTTCTGAAAAAAACAGAAGGACCTTGAAAAATAACCAGGTATGTGTGAGAGGGAGTTTAGGAGCAGAACTGCTGAAGGTTTAAGAGGCTGTGCCCAGTTTGGGTGGCCTGTCCTGCCCATCCCAGCCAGGATGTGCCTGTGTCTGCCACCCCCTCACCCTAACAGCCTCCTGTGCCTTGTTTCCCTAAATAAACGTCCTTTGGAACAGAAATATTTCAATATTTATCCCCCTAAACCATCCAGATTAACTGGAAATTTTATAAAAGATACAAAAATCTTCCCAGGAGGAGGGGGCAGGACACCAGAGCCATTCCCAAAGAGCACCAAAGGCAATTGCAATTGCAATGAGCAATCTCAGCCTCTGATTCTGTTCTCCCTGCAGGGCCAAAATCAGAATTCTTGCACCAGCAAGACCCACCAGCCCTGAAGGAGAAGATTTTCCTGTTGCCAAGGGGAATGGAATGAATATTCTTCAGCACAAGGGATGTGTGGTGAGGTGCAAAACAGGCAGAAAAGATAAAAAATATGTAAAAATGGCAACAGATTTCTCTGCCAAAGGAAGTGGCCCGGGCAGCTGGGAAATCTGTGTCCCTTTTGGTGCCCAAGACACCAAACCCAGGTGCTGGCACCACACCTGGGCTCTGTCCAGCTGAGCTGGGCCTTTTACAGCAGCAAGAAAAACAGATTTTAACAGCTCTGACAGAAACAGCAGAGCCCTCAGCTCCACACACAGCTCAGTTTATTGCTCACCCTACAAATCTCACCCCCAAAAACCCTAAAACTGCCCTTTTATATATTATGGTGGAACCTCTATGTTAGATCAATAAGCCAACCTCATTCCAGCTCAGGGGGTTTAAATAAAAGGCATTTTATCAGTCACCTGCTGCCAACAGGCAAAAAAACCCTCCTAATCTCCTTATCTTGACAATAAAATTATTGGAAGTGGTTGCATTATTTATTTTTTCCAAGCTCTGGTTTCTTCAGCCATTCCAACCCTGCATATTCTCCATGCTTCTCCAGCCACCACTCTCGTAAAACTGGAAAATAAAAAGACAACGTTTGGGGCTGTGCAGCTGAGAAGTGACAGGAAAAACCACATTGTTCTGTGCAAGCCTTGCTTCTAAAGCAGAAATTCCTACCCTGGCCAGGCCTGAAGCCCTGTGAGGCTGCTCCTCTCCCCCAGAGCAGGATTTGTGATGGAGCAGTGAAACTTATCCAGGTGTAAATTCAAAACCTCAATGATTTTCTGAGAGGTTTGTAAATCAGGGTGAGCCCTTCAACAGCACCAGTCCTGAAGTGTGAATCCTAAATAAACATAAAATGCATTTAGCAGAGTCCTGGCAGCTGTAGGGATGGGGAGAAAGAGGGACAGAGGGAGGATTCCAGGTGATGTTTTAAGTTTTATTTTCATGTATTTCAGGCTCTGTGCTGCCCAGGGTGCAGCTCTGAGCTCACAGTCAGGGTCACTCAGCTCTGCACACAGCAGGGACACAAAACAAATCCTTCTCCTGCTGCACACCAAGGAGAACTTTCAGCCCAAAGCACAAACAAGGGTGGCTGGAGGGAGGAACAAGAAGGATGGGACCTCACAGCCTGGAGCTGGAATTGGACAATTAAACCCCAAAGTGCAAATGGACCAAATCTTATCAAAGTGTGACCTTGTGACCGGTCATCCATTTTGGGTTCCTTTTGGGTCCATTTTGTGCCCATTTTGGGTCCATTTTGTGCCCATTTTGGGTCCATTTTTTGTTAATTTTGTGTCTGTTTTGTGACCATTTTGGGTTCACCTTGGGTGCAGCCCTGGCCAGGCTCTTGTCCTGCCCAAGGTGTGCCCTAAAGCCCTTTCAATAAATCCCTGCTTTATTCTCCAGCTCTGTCCAGTCTGTTCCAGCTCAGCCTTCCCAAGGTATCACAGAGCGGTGGGACCACATGGTTGTGGAACACCTCAGCAGAAGTTCTGCACAAATAAAAACCAGAATATTTTAAGGGAGCAACTGAGATCCACAGCAGGGAATTCCCCCAAAGCAGAAAGCCCAAGAGCCTCCAGAATCTGGAGGCTTTCCTCACTTCTCTGGGGGAAAAATGCTGCCAGAGAGGCAGGGAAGGGGCAGAGCTAGAGCTGAGAGCCCTCCCAGCAGAGCCTGCAGCTGGTCCTGAGCTGGCTTCTGCTTTAACCAAAAAACTCCCAGCACAAAAAAAATCAGTGCAGTGACATCCTTTCACATTACTCCAGTCTAAAACTGTCAGTTCCTAAATTTAAGCCTTTTAGGAGCTTCCCTTGGATCTAATTTGATTGTTTCCACTATTTTCACTGTCCTTAGCAACCCAAGTCTATCCAGTAAAACCATCTTTTCCCCCGAGCAGTGTCCTATTTTCCCCCCACAAATAAAGTCATCAGTAATGAGTGGCTGAAGGGCAAAGGACACTTTAAATGTCATTTCCTATGGGATTGTAACAGCTGATAAGGGAAGTCCAGACAGGGATTTTACAGCAGGAAAATGGATCTGTGTCTGCCTGGTACATAAAGGAGGTGTCTGTGACCTGAGAGGCTGAAACAGCTTTTTTTATGAGTTCTGGGAGTTCCAGTGGTGTCACACAAAGACAGAGCTCACAGGGTGTGCTGGCAGGGACGCTGATGACTGAGATCCACTTTCATCTGAGGAGCTCCGTGTGCTCTCCAGCCCTGAACCCCTGCCAGCTTTGCAGCCACGGTGATGTCACGCTGTCACCTGGCTCCAGTCACCTCAAACCCGGGTGGGAACCTGTGCCAACAGTCCAAACAACCTCAGCTCCCATTTTCCACCAGCTCCAGATGCTTCCAGAGCACAAACACGGGCAGCTTTAGCAGCAGAACCAGAGGGAGCAGCTACCAGGAGCAGCTTCCCTCCTCCCAGGCAGCTCCTGCAGTGAGGGTGATGCTTTAGGATTTCAGCTTTTCTATTTTTCATCTATTTTTGATCCTGCCATTCTTTAGTGAAGAACTCCAAACTCCACACACAGTGTGAGCTGCTGCTGCCTCCCCATTTTGGGCAGACACAGCAATTCCTCTCCAGGCCTGGCAGTCAAGGACACCTCACTGCCTCAGGCCTGAGAGATGCAAACAAAAGTGAGTTGGGGCAGCAAACTTGGGGTCAATGACTTCATTACCTGGAGCTGTCATTGGAAGATGAAGCCCCAATGTGCAAATGGCCCAAACTGATCAAAGTGTGCAAACCCGTGACCATTGTCCATTTTGGGTGCAGCCCTGGGGGGCTTTGTCTGCCCTAAATGTACCTGAAGGCCCTTCCATAAACAGAACTGATTTTTATTCTCCTAATTTTGCCTGCCCTGTGTTTTTAGGTAAACCCAAAAAGGCGTCACCAATTTTCACCAGCTCCAGATGCTCCCATAGCACAAACATTGACAGCTTTAGCAGCAGAATCAGAGAGAGCAGCAGCTTGGAGCAGCTTCCCTCTGCCCAGGTGCAGGGATGAAGTCAGAAGTGCAATAATGTTAAATTATTATTGCATTTCAGGTGTCCAGCTCACTCGTTCTGGGAAAGTTGGGGAGTTCTTTGTGCTTTAAATCCTCCCCAAGCCGGGAGCAGCACAGCCCTGGCCAGACCAGTCTCTTCATCGTGGCTGAAAGGAATTTTGCCTTAAATTCCCAAGGGTCCAAACCAGCTCGTCCAGGTTAGGTTGGAATTACCCCGTGTTTCTGTCAGGTCTGAGCTGCTTTGGGGGAAAGTTCATTCCCTCCTGAGCACACAGAACGCTCCCAAGACCAATCTCCCAGTCTCAGCTGCAACTGGGCTTTCGTGACAATTTTCTTTCCTTCCCCCAGCACCACCCTGGGAGGTTGAACAATAACTCAGAGGGGAAGGAGCTCCTGGGTCCTGCTGAGATTAAACCCCTCCACAAGGTGAATTTCTCCTTGAGTGTGGGTTCTCCTCAACCCAGCCTCAAATTTCCTCCCAGTGCAGAAGGTGAATGTGTCAGGAAACAAAAAAAAAAGGGGCCACAAAAGAATAAAACCCAAGGGAGGTGGTTCCCTGCTCAAATACTTTATTTCTGAGCCTGATGAAAGGGTTTGAGGCTGCAGTTTGCCAAGGTAAGCAAAGGATTTATAACCCTACAAAATCTTCCTTGTTCTTAGTTACTGCTGACCTACAAAACACTGCAGGTAAATACACTGCAGGAAAACTCCTAAGGGTGGTAAATCATTGATGGGAGACGTTTGCTGATGGACTTGATCTGGATCCAAAAACATTTACATCTTAAATGTAAAATTATTTGCCCCGGAAAAAGGTCAAGGACTATTTATTGGGAAAAAAGTTGACACTGGCTGATCTGAAAAGACCAAAAAACCCACAAAGGTCCCGACCTCATGGGAGAAAAGTGAACTTCCCAGTAGCAGTTAATAAGAGAGTCCCGTGAATTTTGACACACAAATTCCAACTTCTGTCACTTCTGCCTGTGATGCCTACAGGGGAATATAACTGCAAACCTAAACCTAGGAATAACATAAATCCTAACCCAAACCCTAAACATAAACCCAAATATAAATCCAAACAAAACCAAACCCTAAACCAAACCCGGAACCTAATGCTAACCTTAAATTTAACCTTAGTCTGAACCCTAGGCATAACCATAACCCTAACCCTAATCCTAACCCTAACCCTAACCCCAAACCTAACTCTAATCCTAAACCTAACATATGCACAACCCTAAACCTAAAACTAGGAATAACCCCAACCCTAATGCTAAGCCAAACCTAACCCAGCCTAAACCTAGCCCTAACCCAAATCTAACCCTAACCCAAACCTAACCATAAATAGAGCCATGCCTTTTTTTAGCTCCGATTTCCCACTCCTGCCCCTTTTCCCCATGATCCCTGCCCGGACACCTTTGCTGAGCACATTCCTCTCTGTCAGCCCAGCTTATCGAGGGCTGTGGCCCTTCCTGTCCTTCACCTCACACCTGGATCCAGGAGAGTTTGCTGCTCCAGCCTTTGGGAAAACAATTCCAGTTACCCAAAAGGGCCTGTCCTGAGCGCCCAGAGGCCTTTGACCCACACACCACACTCTGATTTCCTTGTTGACCACAGCCCCGTTATCAGCTCGCACCTCCCTGGCGCCGCTGGCCAAGGTCAGGCCCAACACTTTGGGCTCTCCAGGGGAATTCAGGAAGAGCCTGGGCACAAGGAGAACCTTCTGCTCCTTATCTGTGTTTGCCTTGCCAAGAAATGGATTTATTGGCAGCTTTTCTGCCCGTCTGGCTGCCGCAGGCGTGGGTTGGGAAGGATGGGAGGAAAGGCTGGGAAGGTGAAGGGAGGGTTAGGGTTAGGTTTGGGTTATGGTTAGGTTTGGGCTAGGGTTAGGTTTTGTTGGGTTAGGGTTAGGGTTTAGTTTGGGTTAGGGTTTGGTTTTGTTGGGTTTGGGTTAGGGTTTAGTTTGGGTTATGGTTATGTCTGGGCTAGGGTTAGGTTTTGTTGGGGTTAGGGTTAGGTTTTGCTGGGTTTGGGTTAGGGTTTGGTTTGGGTTAGGGTTTGGTTTTGCTGGGTTTGGGTTAGGGTTAGGTTTGGGTTAAGGTTAGGTTTTGTTGGGTTAGGGTTTGGTTTAGGTTAGGGTTTGGTTTTGCTGGGTTTGGGTTAGGGTTTAGTTTGGGTTAGGGTTAGGTTTGGGTTAAGGTTAGGTTTTGTTGGGTTAGGGTTTGGTTTGGGTTAGGGTTAGGTTTTGCTGGGTTTGGGTTAGGGTTTGGTTTGGGTTAGGGTTAGGTTTTGGTGGGTTTGGGTTAGGGATAGGGTTGAGTTAGGGTTAGGATTTGGGTTATAATTAGGATTGGATTTAGGGGTAGGGTTAGGGTTAGGTTTGGGTTAGGTTTGGGTTTGGGTTAGCTGCAGTTTGCCAAGGTAAGCAAAGGATTTATAACCCTACAAAATCTTCCTCGTTCTTAGTTACTGCTGACTAACCCTAACTACTGGTTAGGGTTGAGTTAGGGTCAGGATTTGGGTTATAGTTAGGATTCGGTTACAGTTAGGATTGGGTTTAGGGATAGGGCTGGGTTAGGTTAGGGTTAGGTTAGGGTTATGTTTGTGTTTACGTTAGCTTTGTTTGGTTAGGTTTGAGTTAGGTTTAGGTTAGGGAGGCTGGGGAGCTCTGTGGCTCTGGAAGAGGAGGAGTGAGGGCTGCAGCAGAGGCCTCCCAGGGAGCAGTGCAGATCTGGAGGTGGTTTTGGGTTTTGGTTTGCCAGAACTTGCCCTGGCTGACAGTTGGTTGAGGGGGAGATTGCGAGTTGAGTCCTGTTGTTTGTGGTGGATAAAAGTGGAATTTCCAGGCCTCACATTTTCGGGGTCTAGTGCTTCCACTCTGTGCAAGGTCACAAGGAAATCCAAATTACTTGTTCCTTAGTTTGTGTTTCTTCCTGTCCTTCTAGTGACTGGAGTGGAAGCCTGATTTATTGCAAGACAAGATTTTGTCCTGTTTAAATTCTTTTCCTTGTAAAAACCACATTCGCAGACTTGGGCACCTGGACACCACTTTCCCAGAACATGAACAGCTAAAACCTTCCAAGATTTTTGTGGAATTTTCACATAAGCACAGGGAATTCTCACTCCGTGACCACCATCATGTGAAGCTTACTGGGAAACCCCAATGTCTTTTTGCTTCTTTGGGTACCATGGTGAAAAAAATACATTTTGGATGCGTTTTTGTTCAATTCAAAACATTTCCAGCATCCAAAGAGCCACATAAAACCAAGTGCTGCAACTTTAAAATTGCTTGTGAGTGTTTCTGAGATCAATGAACCCCTGGGTGGTGTAGAGAGAAAATCTCTGCCCTTGATAATCAGGTTTTATAGCCTGTTTTATTTTGCCAGGAGAAGCCTGGAGGAAGAAAGGTTTATCTACAGGTTGTGCATTTTTACACACAGTTTTACACACATTTCTAATCACGGTAGATACTCAAGGGCCCAGCACAGCAAATCAGCAGCACTGATGAATCAGGAGCTCTGTGAGTGCTGGGCCAGGGTCCATCCCCTGAAGATAAGAGCTATCTCAGGGGTTATAAAGCGAATTAGAGAAGCTGCTGGAGTAAAAGATAAAAGCACTGTGAACCTGTTAATTGAGCACTTCAGCGACGCCAGAAATAGAACTGCCGTGTTAAAGATGAGCCCGTCCTTGTGCCAAGGTGTGACTCACCGTGAGCACCACTGGGAATTTACCGGGGACATTCCTGCCTCCAGACTCTGTCCTGCTGCACTGGGTCAGTGGGACCATCACCCCAGAAACGGGGCTTTGGCTGGCTCAGGGTTCTGCCAGCAGCACAATAAATTCAGGGCGTCACCACACGGCAAAACTCCAAGCTCAGCCCCAAGCAACCCCTTCCATCTGGCGTTATCAGTGGTTCCCAGGGGGGTTTTTCCCAATTTTTTTCCCATTTTTTTTTCCAGTTTTCCCAGTGTTCCCCAGTTTCTTTGGAAGTGGATCCTGGAGTTTTATTCTTGCTGCCCCGTGGTGGTTGGCTCTTTTTACGTGTGGGAGGAACACAGAACACTCACGGGCATGTGCTACCTCCTTTCCCCTGGTGCTCTCCAGGAGAGGCTGAACTTGGCAGTGGATGTTGAAAAACGCCTTTTCATCCTCTGTCAAGAGAGGCACAACTCAAAAAAACCCAGGGAAAACCCGTGACCCTTCTCCAAATGCCAAATTAATTGACCCTGCACTCCATCTCTGTTATCAGCAGTCCCAGGAACTCTCCTGAGGTGAGGGAACTTCACTGCTGCTCCAGGCTGGGCTTTCAGGAGGCTCCCCAGACCCTGGGAAATGAGCTGTCAGCACAAATACTTCACAAGTGCAATAAACCCAGGGGCTGCACCGCTCCTCTTTTTATTAGAGCTTTCTCCAAGGAGCTGTTAAGAGGAACTCTGTGGAAGTCTGGTCTTTGCATTGATACCCTTTGGGTTTGTGGGAAAAAAATAAAAGACCCACAAATATTTTGAAATTCTAATTTTTTTTCTCACAACTGAAGTTAAGAAAACAAGAAGAGGAGGGGGGAAAATAGGCCCACAAATATTTTGAAATTCTGGGTTTTTTTACTTACATCTGAAGTTAAGAAAACAAGAACGGGGAGGGGAAAAACTTGGAGCAAAATTCCACATGCATATCTTTGGTTCGGTTCAAAACAAACCAACTTACTCATTGAAGTATTGCTGCAATAAAAATTTGACATATTTTATTTACAGCTGCCTTCCACCCTGCCTTTTACAAATAGGATCTGGAGCCACAAGTCACAGAGATAACTTTGTCACCTGTTGGTTTTCCTGGGGTATCAGAGATTCTTCCCTCCGTGGAGGACTGCTATGAACATAACTGCTGAAAACCTTCTCTGCAGGAACAGTTTCAGTGTATCTTTGCTCAGAGAAATCACATTTGTAGAGATTTTTCAGGTCTCTGCCAGCAGAACTTGCTGAGTGGATTTAAGACATGCACAGGACACGTAGGGGTGCTGGGCAAGGCTCAAAGGATGGCTCTAAAATGCTGGAAAAACTCACAAATATCCCTCACATCAGAGATGAGAAAGGCTGCACAGAGCACATTGGTAAATTCAGGTTCTCATGCCACCTGTAGCCTTCTGTTAATTGCTTTATTGACTTCACAACAGAAAACACAAAATTAGCAACACCAAAGACTTCAGCCTCCTTTTCCAGCCTACAAATTATTGATAATCCACAGCAAATTCGAAAATATTTCAAGGTTAAGCAAAAACAATATGGATTCCTCATCACATATTTGACCAAACACATCCTTAATTAAATCTGAGTCCATTCTGATACTTCAGGTAAAGCTGCTCTGCCCCAGACGCCCCCAACCCAACTCCATCCATAGCCCAGGATGAGCTCAGCTCCTCCAGGGGACGAGGTGGGGGCTGTTTCACTGTGCAGAACCCGAGATGCTCCTGCTTCTGTCCCTCCAGTGCTGTGAGAATGCAGCTCCTCCTCATCCCAGGAACCCAGCAGTCAGAAGAGGGCTGAGCCCCCCCGGCTGCTTTGATGTTTGCTGGCTGATAGAGAAATTCAGAATAAAAGCAGAGTGGGAATTCCGAGGACACCAAGAGCCAACAGGATTAACCCAGGGCAGGACCTGCAGCTCTGCCCAGGGGCTGCAGCGCCCAGGCAGGTCCAGGCCTTGGCAAAGTCGCTACCTCTGAATTTCAAAATGATGCAGAGACCCTCCCACAATCACACCAAACCCACACCGTTATTAATTCAAACTCGCAGCATCACCGCCTAAAAAATTCAGCAGCTGCTGGAGGAAAATGTTCAGTTGAGAAGAAATCCTGCTTATTTTAACTCCTGGTTTATTTACTGCTCTAAACCAGCACACACAAAGAAAAACAGCTGAATTACCTGAATTACCAAGGGCTGAGAGTTGCTGCAGATTCACCAAAGCTTCCTTGAGCTCACACAGGGTCTTGGCAAGGGGGGAAGCTGCCACCAGAGCCTCTACCTCCAGCTCAGTCAGATAAACCAACGGGAGATCCAAACCTGGAACAAACAGGGGCATTTTAAACCTAAAGGAAGAGGCTCTTCATGGCTGCAAGGAGGAAATATTTTCCTGGGCAGAGGGAATGCTGTGAGGATCACAGAATGATGGTGGAGAATCTTCCTGGCCTCCTTAAATTAGCATTTAATTATTACAACGACATCCAAACTCTTCCTACAGGTGGTCACTTAATATAAAAGTGTGAAGGGTCTGTAGGGATGGAAATTCCTTGACTCCTCTCCTACAGAGAAGGGTGTAAAGGGATGGAAAGTCCTCGACTTCTCTCTACAGGGGGATAGAGGAGGCAAAAGTGGCTGCCCTGAGCTGGAACCTCAGGAAAAAAAAAATATATATGTGAAAGTAAAAAATAGAATAAATGGGGAAAAATAATTTTGCATTTGCTGTGTTATTAAACATAGATCCCCCTCTTTACCCTCGGCACAGGATCAGCTGCTCTGAAAGCACCTCAGAGCTGTGGCCCTGCCCTTACCATGCTCCTCATGCCCAGGCAGGCTGGAAAAAGCCTCCTCCCTGCTGAACAGCTCCCAGAGCTGAGGCAGCTCAGGATCCTGTGGGACAAAAAGGGCTCAGAAAACAGAAAAACTCCCAGAAAAGTGAGAGAGGGCCAGAACCTGACCCCTGCAGCTCACCTGCCCTTCTGATTCATTTTCACCATCCAGGCTGTGCAGGGAGGGTACAGGTCCCACTGCAGCCTGTGCCTGGACCTGGAGCTCCATCTGTGGATCTGCAGCTCTGCTCCCACCAGGAGCGCTCCCAAGCAGCTCCTCCAGAGCTCTCATCAGCTCTGTCACCTCTTGCCACGGGGCACCTGATGAACACAACACGAAATTTCAGTGGGATTCCCCAGAACCCCTTGGAAAACTGTGCTCAAATCCAGAGCAGCACCGAGAGCAGGAGCTTTTATTTGGGAATTCCTCAGGGTACCCCATTTCGTACAACATTCCCAAATAACTCTGTGCCCACCTCTCCCTGAGCTGCCAGACCTCTCCTCTCACCGAGCTCAGGTGCAGACAGGGCTGTCAGCTCTTACAGAACAATTTTCTGGGCTCTCTCGTGGGGATGAGTCAGGGCTTTTTTTAGCCTCTCCAGTGCTGCCCCTGTCCCTGCCCCTGCTCCCCTCACCTGGCTGGGAGCTGTTGTTCCCGTGTCCATCCCCCTGCTCAGCACCCGCTGCTGCCCAGCTCTGCTCTGCAGCTTTCTGCCCTGGCCTGGATTTGGTTTTCAGGGCATCCCAGTCCAGAGCTTGCACCGTGTCCTGTTCACAGAAAGCAGCAGTGTTGTATTTTGCAAACCCCAGAACCCACCTTCAGGCCCTCATATAAAACCATATAACATTTTATTTTCATGCTAAAATAAGCTACTGAAAGGAGTAATAACTGTCCTCTGATAAACTTTCTCATCAGGGCAGACATTTATCTTGAAATTTTCATGGTTGAAATGCCTCTCCCCACTGACCATGAGGCTCTGGATCCTCTGGCTGACGCTGTTGTGGAACACCAGCACGTCCATCCTGTGCTTGGCCAGCTGAGAGGCCAAGTGCAAATTCTGATCCTCCAGCTTGTCATAGAGGGTGCGGACACTGAAATCCTCCAGGAGCCTGGGTGTAAAGCTGATTCCTGAAACACCAGGGGAAGGCTCACACTCAAACACTGGAGGTTATTCGAGTTGATTTCCTCACACAAGACGCTGCCTGTCCACGGGGATTTTGTGTTCAGTGAGGAAGGAGAACGGATGAGGCAGGAGATGTGAGAGAAGGTCTCGTTCCCCAGCGAGGGGGAGGATGACAGGGCGTTACTATCAGCTCCTAAATGCTCCAGAAATCCGGGATGCTGGCAGAGCTGCTCCCAGCATCACCGCCTGCTGCCATCTGCTGGGCTCGGGCTCTGCCGCTCCCTGTGAGCAGCCCGAAATTCCCGAGCCCAGCTCATTCCCAGAAAGCAAATGATGCCCGGGAATCAGGCGCCTTCAGGGAACAGAATAACCGGCAGACGAAGCCAAGGAAAACACTCGTAAATCTTTATTTTGTCACCCGTCACCTGAACTCGCTGCTGTTTCAAAGGGCCTGTCAAGGCTGGGAATTCACTCTCTTAACTCCTCAGGGAAAAACCTCCAACCCATCCCAGTGACAGGGGGTTAAATTCCCTGGAATAAACCCAGGGTGGAAGTGTGTGCCTGTTACAAAGTGCCTGTGTGGCCTCCTGGGAGAGCAGGAAATTCTGGGTGAGCAGGTGTCAAAATATTGCACTTGAGAGAAGAAAATGGGGAAGAAGTGGGAAAAAAAAACAAACCAAAAAAACCAACAAAACCAACAAACAAACAAACAAAAAAACAAAAACAAAAAAAACCCTAAAAAAGAAAACCACCAAAAAACCCCACAAAAAAACTCCAAAAAAACCACAAAAACAAACAAACAAACAAAAACAAAAATAAAACAAAAAAAACAATGGGAGAACATCTGGGGCTGGCCCAGCACTTCACCTGCACTGGGCACTGCTCCTTTCTCCCCAGAGCCAGCATCTTCTCCAGATCCACGAGGACCAAGCATCTGATAGAACTTGAGGCTGGAGAGAATGGCAAAGAGGGTGAGGAGCACCTCATTCTTCTCAGCAGGATCAGACCCCAGCCCAGCTCAAGCAGAGGATGGATTTCCTGGGTAGATTTTTTGTAGGACAGGCTGCTCTTTACCTGTCCTTAAGCAGGATGTACTCTGGTGGGATGTGTGGCTCCCCCAGGCTCCTCCAGCGTGGCTTCCAGCTCTCCAGGGGGCTGATTTTGGGGCCAGCAGGTTGGAACACGATGGCCAGGGTGGTCAGCAGCACCACGAGGAGTCCCAGGACAAAGAGAATCGCTGGGGAAGCCAGGAGGGAGGGTGAGAAGTGAGAAACACAAAAAACCATTCAGCACCTTCCCTACTCCCTTCACTTCTGCTTCTCCCAGAAGCAGGGACAGGTGGATGAGGAGCAAAGTGTTCTCAGGACTGAAGGATCCAGTTTATATTTTTT
Source organism: Prinia subflava (assembly GCF_021018805.1). Lineage (NCBI taxonomy): Eukaryota > Metazoa > Chordata > Aves > Passeriformes > Cisticolidae > Prinia > Prinia subflava. The sequence continues at coordinate 3,560,199 of NC_086268.1, forward strand.
ATAGATAATATATAAAATATTTCTATTTTATGTTTGCACGCCACCCTTTCATTTCTGTTGCTTCCTGGCCTCCCACTGAAGGGCTGGTGTGAGCACAGCACTCACACCCACACCTGGCTTGGAGCAGAGACCTTACCTGACCTTGTGTTTAGCTCTTAGTCAGCTTTGAAATGATGGATTTCATTTCAGCGGGGTTTATCATGGAAATACACTGTCATTTTCTGCTTTCCAGCCAAGGAAAACAAAGCCCTGGGTTACCTGGACTCTTCAAACAGGGCGTGGGGAGAAGCACGACTGCTCCTTCCCTCTCTCACCACCTCAGCTCCTGTGAGGCAGGTTTTTGGCAGTGGGCTTTGGGAACCTCCACAGGAACAAGGGATTAAAGCTGACAAAGCAGTGCTTTGGTGGCATTTCCAAAGAAAACGCTTGTTTAAACACACTTGAGGAGGACACACACCTAAAGAAAGGTCATGGGTAAGAGTAGAGGTGGGTATCTCAGAGATCTGGCTGTACCTGTGATAGCCGCCCAGTTGGGAGCCAAGTTCAGCTCCTGCTGCTTCAGAATGCCATGCCTGGCCAGCTGGAACAGGGAGGAGGGCTGGAAGGACACGGCCCCAGGGTCGCAGCTCACGTTGGCTTTGTTCACTGTCACTATCAGGAAGTGTTCCTGGACAGAGCTGTCCCTGAAAACAAATGTCCCAGGCTCCAGGAAAACGTGGGCAAACCTGGAAGAGAGGAGTGAGGAAGGTACCAGCTGATCCAGGCTTCCTTCAGCCTCCGTCTGTGAGGGTGGTTAAACACAGGGGCTTGAACACAGCAACATTTGGTGTTTCCACCATCACAGACCTGCTGATTCTGCCAAAAACTCAGGTCCTGCCCACTGCTGGAACCCTGGAGGCTGAGAATTCCAGGCTTCCTGTGCTAAAAGGTGCTGACCCTCAAGCAAGCACCACATCTGACCTGAGGCCTTGGAACAAGCTCCCGAGATTGAGTGATAGCACTGGGATTATGGGTGTGTAATTTGAATAGTATTGTGTGATCTCACAGGGTGAAAAACTTAGATTGAATATTTTAGTGTATAGTAATACATGTGAGTCAAGATGGAGGACTTTGGGCATTGTCTGCGTCCTTCTTCTTCATGGGTTTGGGTGGTTTTCTGTAATTGGGTGAAAAAAGTCTGAACTGTGGGCCTTGGGTGGTCATTATTGGGTCAAAAATATAAATAAGATAGGTTCCATCTCGTTATTGGGGGATTATCCCTTAAATAATCTTGGAAAGACTTAGAGGCACTCCATTTTACCTCACTTCTCTAATTTTCTAGTTAGAGCTCATGGCTCATGAGTCTGTAAATAGGTAAGAAATAAGAAACAGAGTCCGAACACGAACTGTGACTCCTGTGAAATAATCCCGACCTTGGCAGAGAAAAAGAAGCCAGAACAGCCCACAGCACGGTTGCCCACAGCAGCATTACCAGGAGATGTTGAGCTGAGTCTCCTGGATCAGGTGGTGCAGCCTCCGGAAGGGCCCGAAATCCCAGCCTGGGTGGTTGTTGAAGAGATGCTGCTTCTGGTAAACGGGGTAATGGCTGGAGGCCCGCTCTGGGGACGGGGCAGCACAGGGTCAGCCCCCCTGAGCCCCCCAGCTGGGAAAGCTGGCACTGGGCTGGCAAAGAGTGGCTTAATTGAGTTTAATTACTGCCCCACCAAGATCTGTGCTGTCTAACACAGGACTGGTTTTATCTCACTCTACAGAAATCCAGTCCAAAAGTGAAAACCTGCAGGTAAGGCCCTGGCAGAGCCCAGACTGCAGTTCTGGGATGCAGGAGGTGAAGGGATGGATCCACGCAGCATTTCCAGTGTGGAGCCACTGCTCTGGACGGGTCTGGGCACACAAATGTGCTCAGCCCCAGCCACACTCACCCTGGGAATTGATGCTGAGCCGGAAAAGGATTGTGTCCCCTGCTTCCAGACACACCACCGGGTTAGGGATGAGGGGCAAGGCCTGGCTGTCTTTGGGGGAATTCCTCTGGACTCTGTGCCCTTTCTGCAGCTGCTGGTCTGAGGAAAAATCTCCTGCCACAGGCAAGAGAAGAACCAGGATGAACCCTGCAAAGTGAGCAGCACGGGACAGCACCCAACCCTGGGCAAGGAAGAATTATTTATTTTGTATCTGGGGGCAATTACAGCTCACAAAGCCAAATCCAGCTCCAAAACCTGCCAGCAGATTTTATATCCAAATGGAATTTCCTTCTAGTTCCTTGGAAATCCCAAATCCTGCAGTCTCTATCTGACCCATTCCCAGGGAGTAACCCTTGCAGTCAGGGAATTCCCCACTGCTTACCCCCAGACAGAGCAAGTTATTTCCCTGCTTTCTAAATCATTTGGAGCATCTAATAATGAATTCCCTCTGGGCCAATTTGCTGTCCAGTGGCTGTGCCAGCACAGGAGGAAATGGATGGCTTGGTGTGGCTGGAATTTGTGTTCCCTCTCAAGCCTTACCCATGAGGAACACATCCAGGACTTCTGTGCTGGAGACAACGAGACCCAGCACGCCCTGGGGGCTGAACAGAACCAAATGCACCCTCTGGCTGCTCTGCACATGCTCGTCTGGGCCCAGGACGTTTGACACCTCCTGTGGGAAGCAGAGGGAGCTCTGACCACTGATTCAATCCACCCTGGTTTGTGGTCAACACCCAGTGAAGCTGTAAAAGGAGTTTTCCCCCTATAATTCAGGAATTGTTTTTCTGTAATGCAGCAACCCTTAACCCCACCTGGAGGAGCCCCTCCAACCTGCTGTGGTTTCTGGGCTCTCCCAGACCTGCAGATTGGACAGCAATCCCTCCCTCCACACCTACCCTCACTTGTCCCTCGTTCGTCCTCAGCAGCAGCTCCCTGTGGGTGCCAAAGCCCAGGGAGACCCGTGGGGCTCTCAGCAGGCACAGCTGGTCACAGAGCTCCTCAGCAGAGATGTACTGCCTGCAGTGACATCTGGAAAAGGGACAAGTCCTTGGTCAGTCCTGATCCCTCAGCAAACAGCTACAACAGAGCCCCAGTCTCCCACAGCCCACTGGGGGGTGATCTTATTCTGTATCCGTGGAAAAAAGGATGGAGCAAACTCCCTGTCCATCTCATCAGCACCTGCCTGCTCTCCAGGGCCAAAATGTGACACCCCACCAAGAGTGCTGGGTTGAGTCTGGCAGAGAGAACCTTCAGTCCTGGGACAAAGCCCTGGTCCTTCCCCAGAGCTCAGCTCCAGGAAAATGGTTGAAAGAATCAGAGTATGATTTGGACACACCAGATTTCTGTACAACCCGTGCCAGGGGGAGATTTTCCAACTCAGAATCTCATTCACAAAGAGGAAAAAAGTGACCATTTTATGACCATTTTGCGACCATTTTGTGTCCATTTTATGATCATCTTGTGACCATTTTGGGTCCATTTTGTGACCATTTTGGGTCCATTTTTTGTCCATTTATGTGACCATTTTGGGTCCATTTATGTGACCATTTTGGGTCCATTTTTTGTCCATTTATGTGACCATTTTGGGTCCATTTTTTGTCCATTTATGTGACCATTTTGGGTCCATTTTGGGTCCATTTGTGACCGTTTTGGGTGTAGCCCTGGCCAGGCTCCTGTCCTGCCCAAGGTGCCGATTGAAGCCCTTCCAACGAACGTCCACTTTACTCCCTTCTCTCTGCCCAGCCCCTGTTCCATCCCAGGCCCCAGCAGCTCTCACATGCCCAGCTGTGCGTGCAGCTCCCCTCCGGCCGGCCCGCAGGCGGGAGCGCAGTCGTGGCGCTCGGGGGCGGCGCAGCGGCGCGTGGACGCAAGCCGGACCTCGCCGGGGGCACACAGCTCCTCCACCTGCAGGAAACACACCCAGACAGCATCCAGAGCCCCAGCAGAGCTGCAGCACTCCTAAAGATCCCCTCCTCCTCCTCACTGCCACGCTTTGTAACTCTCTTTGTGACTGCTGCGCTTACGACACGCGGCGTAAAGGCAATCCTGATGTCTTTAGATTTAACTTTCGTGTTTTCCAGATTCTGTATTGCATTCGTGGAGAAAAAGGGGATGGGATGGGATGGGATGGGATGGGATGGGATGGGATGGGATGGGATGGGATGGGATGGGATGGGATGGGATGGGATGGGATGGGATGGGATGGGATGGGATGGGATGGGATGGGATGGGATGGGATGGGATGGGATGGGATGGGATGGGATGGGATGGGATGGGATGGGATGGGATGGGATGGGATGGGATGGGATGGGATGGGATGCGATGGGATGGGATGGGATGGGATGGGATGGGATGGGATGCGATGGGATGGGGATGGGGATGGGGGAAAACGTGGGGAAAATAGGGCTGGAATGGGGGAAATCACTGAACTTCATATAAAGTGTTAGCAATGTCTCCTCACAGCTCAGTCACACAGAACAATCCTTTCCCAGCCCCAGAGCCAAGGGCACCGCTGCAGCTTTGGGCCCAAAAAGTGCAAACAGCAGGGGAGCAAACTGGGAGGATGGGACTGCATAAACTGATGTGTAACACTTAACCCCAATATGGAAATGGATCAAAACTTATAAAAGTGTGAAAATTCATGACCCCTGGTCCATCTTGGGTGTAGCCCTGACCAGGCTCTTGTACTGCCCAAGGTGTATCCTTTAAAAGCCTTTTAATAAATCCCTACTTTATTCCTTTCACACTGCCCAGCCTCTGTTCTAGGGAGCCTCTCCAGGCATCAATCCAACAAGGAACAATTTCCCCTCCCAACCTCTCGGGAGGTTCTAATTTTCTTCAGCTGTAAAAAAATATTTGAAAGAACCAGGGTATAATTTCAACACTTTAGATTTTGGTGGAACCAGTGCCAGGAGAAGGTTTTGCACTGCAGAAATTCATTCAAAAAGAGGAAAAAAATGCAAGATAAAACAAGAATTTGTTTCAGTGTCTCCGTGCCCATGGCAGTTCTGAAGAAAAACTTTATATTAAAGGAGGTTTAAACTCCTGCATCTGTCATGCATGTGAGACACTCTGCTGCTCCCACATCCTGGCATGGAAGGATCCTTTACTTCCATCCCTTATGAATTTTAATTTAACCTCACAAAATCCTGGTAAAGAAAACCTCCTACAAGAAAAGGCCAATAAAACACCTAAAATATTTGTTTGGCCGAGCTTAAGGCCTGAACTCTCCCCATCTCCTGCACATCACACAACAATTTTGGTTGGGTGCCCAATTTTACCTGAGGTCGGCAGTCCTGATCGCTGTTGCTGTCAGGGTCTTTCTTGCCTCTCTCATCGTAATAAACATAACCTGCCTGGCAGATGCAGGAGCCATCAGACTGCTGGAAAGCCCTGTTCAGCCCGTGGCAGGTACAGCTGGTGGCACCTGGGAGAAGAGGTTGGGTTTAGGGTGGGGAATGCAGCCTGGAACGAGCGTGGAAAGGAGCAGCTGCTGCTCTCAAAACTCTTTATCAGCTCCCACTGCTCATTTCAGTGACACTGCTGGGGTCTGTGCCCATCTCCCAGGGCAGAGCTGAGCCCCAGGACAGCCAGCTGGGGCCAGCCTGCACCGACACAGCCTCAGAGCATCCACTGAGCCAGAGATGCAGAAAGGCCCAGCTGCTCGTTGGCAGCAGGGGTTTGACAAACCCTCCATTAAATTGCAGCTTATGGCCCTGGATGGGTAAGGACCCAGCCAAGCCCCTCTCTCATGCCTCAACAGCCTCAAATCCACCTGATTTCAAATGCTGGGGCATTTGCACATACACCAAGTGAGGAATAAGCACTCTTTACTTTCCCAGTTTCCAGACTTATCCTGCTTTGTCATGCCCTCAGTGCCCAATTTTGGCTCAAAAGCATCCCCAGATTTAACACAATCCCCCCAAATCCTGGCTAAAGAGATACTGGTGGAACTCCACCGCTTCCAAAGCAATGATAGAGCAGGAATTAATAGAGCTGCTCAGCTCTCCTTTCCTTTAAGGAGATCAAATCCCCTTGGGGGGAAAAAGCTTTGGAATGGGAATCCTCCTCCCGGGTGGGACAGGGGAAGAGCAGCTGGGCATGGGCAGCACCCCCAGCTCCAGGAGGATCCCAGGGAACATCAGGAAAGGCCTCGACAGAGGGGAAAACTCCCCAGACACACAAAAACTCACCCGGCTGAGAGGAGGAAGAGCTGCCACAGGGGAAGCAGGCAGCCTGGCCAGGGAGGTGGTTGAAGGTGCCAGCAGGACAGGCCTGGCAGTCCCCTGGGTGCTTGGCAGAGTGGCTGCTCCTGTGGGTGCCCGGGGGACAGGGCAGCGGGGCAGGGGACAGGGCAGGGCAGTAGTGGCCGTGGGGACAAGGCTGCTGCTGGTAGCTGTCACTGCCTGCAGAAAGGGGTGGCATCAGGGACCCCAGCGAGTGCTGAGGGAGAGGCAGAGAGCCCTGCCTTGTCCCAGTGATCCATCTACACACGTCTCTCTATATATAGACACGAGTCTATATAAGTACACACGTGTGCAGAGCAGCGTTTTTCACTCTAATTCATATTTAAATATAAATCTCGGTCTTTTTCTTTCCCCCAGCTCTTCCACCAGCTCAACCCAGTGGCAAACCCACGTGACAGCCCACACCAGGGTTGTGTAACCGCAGAGGATCCAGAGCTTTGCCCACACAGAGCTCAAAACACTCTGCTCCCAATTTAAGCTGCTTTTTCTTGCCCTGCTCCCCCGTGGCAGCTGAATTTACCTGGCGGGCAGGTGAAGCCGGCCGGGCAGGGCTGGCAGGGCGCTGAGATCAGGGGGTCACTGCGGAAGGTGCCTGCAGCACAGAGCCTGCAGAACCTCTCGGCTGAGCCCCTCAGGCCGGGCAGGCTCAGGGCCATGTGCCCCCCTTCACAGGGCACCGGGCGGGCACTGCCCGCGGGGCAGTAGTAGGGGAACACACACCTGGGAGGGAAAACAGGGGCAGGAAAAGGGAAGGAAACCTCTGAAAATGAGTCCTGCATTCAGCGATCAGCAAAAAAACAGGGCAAAAGTAAAAGAGGTTCTCATCTCATTCCAAGCTAAGCAGAAAACACAAAATAGCAAAAACTGTGAATCCCCCTCCCTGTTCAGTCACCAAATCCGTGACTGCAGCCACGAAGGCTCCTTTGCTCCTGCACCCTGCACAGAGGCCGTGGTTTGGGTTGGATCCTACAATTCCCAGTACTGGGTGTTTTTAGGAGCTGGAGGCTGGCTGTACCCAGCCCCAGGCACTCACAGCTGCTCGGGGCTGGTGTAAGTCCAGGAGCCCTCGGGACAGTGGTAGCCAGCAGGACACAGGGGAGGCTCTCCTGTCACTGCACCACAGTAGGAGCCAGGCCTGCAGGGCTTGGGATTTACTGAGCCTGGGGAGAAACAGCGCTGATGTGACATTCCCAGAACAGGAGAATTTGTGTTGGGGTTTATCTGACTTTGTCATGCCCTCAGTGCCCAATTTTGGTGCTCAGAAGCACCCCTAGATTTAACACAATCCCCCCAAATCCTGGCTGAAGTGATCTTGGTGGAACTCCACCCCTTCCAAAGCAATGATAGAGCAGGAATCAGCAGAGCTGCTCAGCTCTCCTTTCCTTTAGGGAAATCAAATCCCTTAAGAGAGCAAGGAGGCTTTTCCATAAACTGTTTTTCCCACAGCTCCCAGCAGAGCACAGAACTGGGAACCAGTTTATTATTTAGCATGGCACGCTGACACCTCAATGCCCAGCCCTGCACGGAAACATCTCCTCCTTTTCCCAGCCCAGACCACTTCCTTGGCAACCTCAGCTAAACAAAAACAGGGAAGGCTGAGAGGGATCGTGGCCTGGGAGGACGGGGTAAGAGTCACTGCTAAATCCCTGATCCAGGCCCAGAAATGGCTGGAAATGAGGAGAACAAAGGTGGTGTCACCTGCTGGACACTCATAGCCAGGCTTGCAGGGTATCCCCTGGGTGTTGGGGAGCCCTGTCGGGGCTGGATCCGGGCAGTGATATCCAGGAGAGCAGGGCTCACACTCTTCCAAGGATTTGGCACCAGGCTGGATCCTGGAAGTGCCAGCTGGACAGAGGAACGTGTCCCCATTGCCAGGGCACCAGTACCCAGGGGGGCAGGGATAATCCTCAAAGCTGCTCAGGCCTGTGGGGAAGAGAAGGCAGTGAGGAGGGAAGGGAGGGTGGGTGGCCGGGGGGATTTTGGGGAACGGCTCCGAGGTGGCTGTGAGCAGGAATCCTCTCTCCTTATCTCATAGTGGGGAATTTTGTCACCCAGAGGAGGAAAAGGGAGGGAATTTTGCCACCCAGAGGTGGGAAAACGAAGGAATTTTATCACAGAAAGGTGAGAAAGGGAGACAGGAAGGGAAATGGGAAAGGGAGGGAATTTTGTCATCCAGAGAGGTTAAGGGGAGGGAGTTTTGTCATCCAGAGGCATGAGAGGGAAGGAATTTTGTCACCTAGGGGAGGAAAGGGAAGGAATTTTGTCACCCAGACAGGTTAAAGGGAGGGAATTTTGTTAACTAGAGTTGGGAAAAAGAGGGAATTTTGTCACTGAGAGGCAGGAAAAGGGCTGGCTTTGCCCTGCACTCACCTGGCAGGGGACAGTGACACCCTTTGACACTCACCTGGCAGGGGACAGTGACACCCTGTGGCACTCACCTGGCAGGGGACAGTGAGACCCTGAGGCACTCACCTGGCAGGGGACAGTGACACCCTGTGGCACTCACCTGGCAGGGGACAGTGACACCCCTGTGGCACTCACCTGAGAAGAGACAGTGACACCCCGATGACACTCACCTGGCAGGGGACAGTGACACCCTGAGGCACTCACCTGGCAGGGGACAGTGAGACCCTGTGGCACTCACCTGGCAGGGGACAGTGACACCCTTTGACATTCACCTGACAGGGGACAGTGACACACTGTGGCACTCACCTGGCAGGAGACAGTGACACCCTTTGACACTCACCTGAGAAGGGACAGTGACACCCTGTGGCACTCACCTGGCAGGGGACAGTGACACCCTGTGACACTCACCTGGCAGGGGACAGTGACACCCTGTGGCACTCACCTGACAGGGGACAGTGACACCCTGTGGCACTCACCTGAGAAGGGACAGTGACACCCCTGTGGCACTCACCTGGCAGGGGACAGTGACAACCCTGTGGCACTCACCTGACAGAGGACAGTGACACCACTGAGACACTCACCTGGCAGGGGACAGTGACACCCCTGTGGCACTCACCTGACAGGGGACAGTGACACCCTGAGTCACTCACCTGGCAGGGGACAGTGAGACCCTGAGGCACTCACGTGACAGGGGACAGTGACACCCTGAGGGCACTCACCTGGCAGGGGACAGTGATACCCCTGTGACACTCACCTGAGAAGGGACAGTGACACCCTGAGTCACTCACCTGGCAGGGGACAGTGACACCTCTGAGGCACTCACCTGGCAGGGGACAGTGACACCCTGATGACACTCACCTGGCAGGGGACAGTGACACCCTGAGGGCACTCACCTGGCAGGGGACAGTGACACCTCTGAGGCACTCACCTGGCAGGGGACAGTGACACCACTGAGACACTCACCTGGCAGGGGACAGTGACACCCTGAGGGCACTCACCTAACAGGGGACAGTGACACCCCTGTGGCACTCACCTGTAAGGGGACAGTGACACCCTGAGGGCACTCACCTGGCAGGGGACAGTGACACCCTGTGACACTCACCTGGCAGGGGACAGTGACACCCTGTGACACTCACCTGAGAAGGGACAGTGACACCCCTGTGACACTCACCTGTAAGGGGACAGTGACACCCCGAGGGCCCTCACCTGACAGCAGACAGTGACACCCCTGTGGCACTCACCTGACAGGCGACAGTGACACCCCGTGGCCCTCACCTGGCAGGGGACAGCGGAACCCCGGCGGGCAGGGCTGGCACTCTGCCGGGCTCCGGGCCCCCGGATGCCCACGGAAGGTGCGGGGAGGGCACTGCTGAGGGGCCAGGACACTGCCATGGCCACTGCCATTGCTCCCGAAGCAGTAGTGACCCAGAGGGCACGGATGGGCCTCAGAGTCCCCTAAAAAACAGACAAAGAGGATTTAGGGGGTGTCCCCAATGCCACTTTGTGTCCCCCTGTGCCACCCCAGCCCCTCCTCTGCCAGGTGTCACCCAGGGATGTCACTGGAGGAACAGGACACTGCCTCTTTTCTCTGCAGAACCCATCGCTGCCAGGATTGAGCCCTAGTTCCACATCTGACACCCAAGGCATCCTCTGGGATGGGGGGAAAATGGGGTGGGAATGGTGGAAAAAAGGATGGGATTGGGTAAAATGGGAGAAAAAGGGGGTGGGGTTAGGGGGGATGTGGGGGAAATGGGGGGAAATGGAGCTGGAATGGGGGGAAAATGGAGCAGGATTGGGAAAAATGGGATGGGATGGGATGGGATGGGATGGGATGGGATGGGATGGGATGGGATGGGATGGGATGGGATGGGATGGGATGGGATGGGATGGGATGGGATGGGATGGGATGGGATGGGATGGGATGGGATGGGATGGGATGGGATGGGATGCGATGGGATGGGGTGGGATGCGATGGGATGCGATGGGATGCGATGGGATGCGATGGGATGCGATGGGATGCGATGGGATGGGATGCGATGGGAGAAATGTGGGGGAAACAGGGCTGGAATGGGGGGAAATGGGGCTGGAGTGGTGGGAAATGAAGCTGGGATTGGGAAAAATAGGAGAAAAGGGTCTGGGAGGAGGAAAATATGGGGAAAAGGGTCAGAATGGGGGAGAATTTGGGAAAATGAGGCTGGAATGGGGGAAATTTGGGGAAAATAGGGCTGGAATGGGGGAAAATGGGATGGGATTGGGAAAAATGGGGTAAAAAGGGGCTGGGATGGGTGAAACACTGGGAAAAATGAGGGAGAAAGGGGCTGGAATGGAGGAAAATAGGGCTGGAATATCAGGGACACACCAAACTCTCCCAAAAAGCAGCTCCCATGCCCTCCCCTCAGTGATTGCCACCCAAACCTGCTTTGCACCAGCGGCCTGGTGGGCAGGGCAGGCAATCCTCCCTCCTCCCAGCCCCTGGAAGAGCCCTGAGGGTGTTGGCAGGACACGGTGTGGGCACCTCAGACCCCTCCAGGCAGTAGTAACCTACAAAAATGGGGGGAAAAGAGATAAAAGTAAAACGTGCAAATCCCCCAGTGGCAAAAATGACTGAGCCAGATCTGCTGTTGCTGTGGAATGAACTTTTACAGCTGTTCCAAGCCAGGAGCCTTCAAACTCCTCTGGACTGGCAGCTCAGCACCTTAAATTCCTGGTGGCCTTTTTGGTCTGGCACACTTTGGTCCAAAAAGATGCAAAACCGAGGAAACTGATGAGCAATGATATTTTTAATTAGATACAATGCAATATATTGTGCAATATGTTATATTAAACTCCTGGTGGCCTTTTTGGTCTGGCACACTTTGGTCCAAAAAGATGCAAAACCGAGGAAACTGATGAGCAATGATAATTTTAATTAGATACAATGCAATATATTGTGCAATATGTTATATTAAATTCCAGGTGGCCTTTTTGGTCTGGCACACTTTGGTCCAAAAAGATGCAAAACCGAGGAAACTGATGAGCAATGATAATTTTAATTAGATACAATGCAATATATTGTGCAATATGTTATATACTCCACTTGGGCAGCAGCAGGGCAATGCCCTGGACTGTGGATTTTTCTGAGGTCCTCACCTACCTGCAGGACACAGCCCTGCACACACCTGGCCCCAGCGGCACCCGGCCAGGAAGCGCCAGGAGAAGGGGAGACCTTGGGGAGCAGCCTGAGAGCTCCCAGCCAGGCAGAAATATCCAGCAGCACATTTCCCTTCCAGCTTCCCGTGCCTGGAGAGGAGAGGAGAACAGGATTTGTGTACTCTGAGCTGCTGCTGGCGGTTTGGTGCAGAAACAGAGTATTGACACCAGGAACTCCGCGAGGTTTTGCAGGGAAAAATAACTTCTGATGTGAGAGAGAAAACAGACACGTTTTTCCACTTATGGAATTGTGGGTGACTTTCCAGCAGGCTGGACTTTCTGCATTACCCCCATGATTTCATAAATGCCACCCACGCCTCTTTCAGGTGCTTCTTTGTACCACAGCAATGACGCCAGGCTGCTTTTGCCTCCCAGAATTCACAGATCCGATGCCTCTGTACCCAGCTCTGTGGCTAAGCTTGTATTTCTTTTCTTTGAGTGAGAGAAGGGCAGGAGAGGGGACAGGAAGAATGAAGCAAGGATGTCAGACTGCTCCAGAGGAAGGGAAAAAATGCCAGGGTGACCTGCAGTAGTGGCCAGGGAGGCAAGGCAGGCATTCCTTCTCATTCCAGAGGCCAGTCACATTGTCAGGAGTGAAGGTGCCTTCAGGACAGGTGAGAGGATCTCGTGTCCCTAAAAGGGAGAGCACAGAGACAAAAATAACCCTCCCTGAGAGTCGTGGTGTGACGAGGCTCTCCAGCTGTGCCCAGTGACTCTCAGGTGGCCACTGTGCCACGCTGGCTCATTGCCACCTCCTCATCACCTGGCCTGGGGGGGACACTCAGGATTGCACAGCTCTGGGGTGGCAGGCAGGCACAGACACCTGAGCCCTTGCCAGAGTACCTGAGGGGCAGTAGGAGTGAGGTGGGCAGCGCCGGGGGTCCCCTGCCACCAGCTCCTGGCAGTAGAATCCTCTCTGGCACGGGATGCAGGAGGCAGAGCCCGGGGCTGGCTGGTACTGCCCGGCCGGGCACGGCCTCGGGAGCGCTGACCCTGACCCACAGAAGTGACCCTGGCCAGGACAGAGAAGGGAGAGCATTTCATGGAGCAGAGTGATGCCTTCTTTAGGGTTACCTAAAAATAAAGGTCAAACAAAATTAGGAGAATAAAAAGCAGTTCTGTTAATGGAAGGGCCTTCAGGTACATTTAGGGCAGATGAAGCCCACCCAAAATGGACAATGGTCACGGGTTTGCACACTTTGATCAGTTTGGGCCATTTGCAGATTGGGGCTTCATCTTCCAATGACAGCTCCAGGTAATGAAGTCATTGACCCCAAGTTTGCTGCCCCAACTCACTTTTGTTCCCATCTCTCAGGCCTGAGGCAGTGAGGTGTCCTTGACTGCCAGGCCTGGAGAGGAATTGTTGTGTCTGCCCAAAATGGGGAGGCAGCAGCAGCTCACACTGTGTGTGGAGTTTGGAGTTATAGACTCAAGAATTGTAGGATCACAAATATGTGAAACACAGAAAAGCTGAATTCCTAAGGCATCATTTCCCCCCCTTTAGAGGCTTGACAAGGCCTCTACCTTGTGACATACCCCAGAGAAATGCAAGTGGTTAATTTATTTCTTTCCAATTGTAAACATGCAAATACTTTTATCAGATTATGTTTCTTAAAATGTCACAGACGATGGGGCAATAGAGACTTGTCAATCTCTAATCTAAATATCTACTACTAATATATATTATCTACTAATAATATATATCTAACAGCAGTGAATATCTGCCAAAGCCATGGGCTGTACAAACCCCAGACCCACCCAAACCTCCCTGTGCATGTGAGCAATGTCACAGTCAGCTGTGGGTGACCCTTGGCCACCGTGGCACACGCCAGGGCTGAGAACTCCCCGTGCCAGCCCTCAGCAGTACCTTGGGGCACAGGAACGCCGTGGGGCTGATGGAGCTGAAGTTTGCCGGGCAGTAAAACCCCCGGGAGCAGGGTCCTGTGGGAGCGCTGAGCCCCGCGCTGGCGCAGAACGCGCCGGGGGAGCAGGGCACACAGCTGTCCTGGGAGCCACCTCCTGAGGGGACACAAACACCCGGCGGGTGGGACAGCACCCAGGGCACTGCCAGCACCTTGTCTGAGGTGCTGACACGTGGCCACCACCGCTGGAAACACGTGGCCACTGACCTCAGGGACAGCTGGTCACCGCTGAGGTCACGGCAGGACAAACCCCTGGGGAGGTGACACTCACCAGTGGCGTTGTTGAGGGTCCCAGCCGGGCAAGGCACCGGGAAGGGCGTCCCCTCTGGGCAGTAGTGTCCCAGGGGACAGAGCCCGCTAAGAGGGGACCCTGCTGTCCCCCGAGGGGTGGCATTGGTGGCTCCTCCTTGGCAGAAGTAGCCGGGCGAGCAGAGCCCTGGGTGGCACAGAGGGAGGCAGGCAGCACCCACAGCCCCTCCTGGACCCTCCCAAACAGCACAGAGCCCCGGGGAGCCGCCAGAGCCCATCCTGGTCCTGCATTATCTCTGCTGATAACCTGGGCTGGTCACCTTTGCTGTGCCTCTCCTTCTCCCCATTATTATTATATTAACCCTCGGCCTCCCTCCCTTTCCTGACGGGCACTGACCTCACCTGGTGTTTGCTCACCTTATCTCCTCTCTACCTGCTTCCCTACCCGGGGGAAGAGCTCTGCCTCTCTTCTTTCCAGGCATCCAGCCTGGGGTTTTGGCCCAGGGACAATTACCCTGTGCGTAAATGGGAGGGGAAGGATTTTGGAGGGCAGAAAGAGCAGAGATAAAATGTTAAAGGAAGAGAAAGCAGAAAAAAAAAAAAACCTAAGGGAGAGAAGGAAAGGCAATGCAGTAACAGAAATAGCTGTTAAATAAAAAATAACGAGAAACTCAAATAATAAAAAAATGAAACCAAAGTAAAATAATAAATAATAAAAATTATTAAGAATTATTAAGAATTTATAGGAATTAATAAGAAATAATGAATAATAAACAATATAAAATAATAACAAAACAACAAAACGTTAAAATATAATATTATAATGAATAATATCACAATAAATTTTAAAATTAAATAATAATAAATATTAATAAAAACAAATAAAATAATAATAAAACCAAAATAAATGCTCAGTGAGAAGAATGAAACAGAGAAAAAGAGGAGGCTGCCAAGCCCAGCCTCAGGGTGTCCTGCAATAGCCTTTACCCCGTTCATGGAGCTGTCTCCCATTTCCCCATGTCCTCCAGCCCTCATCTCCACCCCCGTGCTGGGGCAGCTCTGTTGGCACCCAAACTCACCATCAGGCTCCCAGTTGGCCTCTCCCCTGCAGTACCTGCCCACGGGGCACTGCCTGCAGGCCGTGGGTGCCACTGCCCCCTCCAAGGGGCTCAGCGTGCCCTCGGGACAGGGCACAGGGACAGCAGTGCGGCCCGGACAGAAGTACCCTGTGATGGAGAGGGACAGGAGATATTGCATGAAGCCTTAGAAAAGAGGGCAACAGTCTTAAGCCGTGCCAAGGGAAACATAGGTTGGATATTAGGAAAAAGTTTTTCACAGAGAGAGTGATAAAGTGCTGGAATGGTCTGTCCAGGGAGGTGGTGGAGTCACCATCCCTGGATGTGTTTAAGGAAAGCCTGGATGTGGCACTGGTGCCGTGGTTTAGTTGAGGTGTTGGGGCTGGGTTGGACTTGATGATCCTGGAGGTCTCTTCCCAACCTGGTGATTCTGTGATTCTGTGATTCTGTGATTCTGTGTGTGTGACTCTGTGACTCTGTGACTCTGGGATTCTGTGATTCTGTGACTCTGTGACTCTGTGACTCTGGGATTCTGTGATTCTGTGATTCTGTGACTCTGTGACTCTGTGACTCTGTGATTCTGTGATTCTGTAATTCTGTGTGTGAAAATGAGAGCCTGGTCACTCTTGTGAAACCACGGCTCTGGCCTGCTCTTTTGGCTAAGCACAGCTCACAGTTGGCCTGATAATTTCCCATAAGGAAAGAATCTGCAACTGTGTCAAGAAAGACTTCTGCCCATGTGAAACCTCTTCTGTTTAAGAGATAAGACTCTAAACACAGTTAGAGAGGAAAGTTTTTGACAGACACATCCGCTAGCAACTACTAATCAATGGACTGAGTTGCAGTAAGTTACTAATTAGAATTAAACACAATGCCTTTAGAAAAGGCATCTTTAGAAAACCATGCAAATATAAGCTGTGAAGAAGAAAAGGGGGCTATTGTGAGGAAATGAGACTGCTCACAGCCAGGTGAGAAGGGAAACGCCGGCCTGCTCCGAGCAGCAGCAAATCCCCCATTCCCTGAGTGGACAGAGGGATCCCCCAGCCCCTGCCACACCTGAGCTCACCTCTGGGGCAGGTGAGGGGCTGCACGGTGCCAGCGCTGCCGCAGGACGTGCCAGGCAGGCAGGGCAGGCAGGCGCTGGCCCCGGGCACGGGGCTGAAGGTGCCGGGCTCACAGGGCAGCTCCAGCCCCGAGCCCGCCGGGCAGTAGGAGCCGCTGGGACATCTGTACCCGTGGATCCCATCCGAAGGGCAGGGAGAGGAGTTTCCTTCCAGGCAAACATAGCTGGGGAGAGAGAGAGAATCCACCTGCAGCAGGGATTCCTCACAGGGGAGCGTGGGGTGTTGCTTTTATCTTCTTTTTTTGCCAGAGTATGGATTAAATGCTCAAGAGATGCAGTTTTGTGTTTGGACTCAGATGTTTATCAATTCTTATCTATATACAATCTCACAAACTGTGAGTGCTACAGCACTGCTAGCTAACAAACCAAAAATGGAGCCATATCTATCTCTCTATAAGGCCTTTCAAGGGCAAATTGTCCAATTTGACACCTAAATTATTTTTACTTTTAACCCAATAACCAACCACCCATGGCCCACAATGTGACTTTTCTATCCAATTACAAAACACCACCAGACCCATGAAGGAGAAGGTGAAAAAGGACTTAGCCTCTGCCCTAAATCCTCCATTTTGCTTTATATATATTTCTATATTCTAAACCCTTAAACTCTAAGTTTTGCACCCTGTGATATCACACACTTCTATCCAAACTCCACACCCACAATCCCAGCGCTGTCACTCAATTTTGGGAATCTTTTCCATGGCCTCAGGTCAATGCAGTGTTTGCCTGGGGGTCAGTGCCTGCCAGCACAGAAAATCTGAAATTCCCAGTGCCCAGGGCTCCAGCACTGGGGGAGGCACACACAGAGCCAGCCCTGGACAATGAGCTTGGTTCAGCTGTGGCAGCAGCTTCCCCCCATTTCGTGCCCTGAAAACCCTGGGAAAAGGCTTTTTTACAACCAGACTGCCTGGAAAGTGTTCTCATTGTGGGGGGGAAAAAAAAATCCTTTGAAAGTGAAAATATTTTTACTTCAAAACACAGGGCCCAGGTGTTCAGTCCCTGGTGCCTTTGCTGAGCTTCTTTTTATCCCCAGTGTTCTTTTCCTTCCCAGCCCCTTACAATGAGCAAAGATGAAGAAATTCAGAATCCATGATGGTTCTAAGAGCTGAACAACAAGGAAAAGAGAGCTGTGATCCCATCACAGACAAGAATTCAAGAGATGGAGTTTCTGGAGGAGAAAAAATTCCCACTTCTGAAGGCAAACGACTGAGTGTGAAAGGAACAGCACTGAATGAAAACCAGAAAAGCAGCTCTTTTTTGCTTGGAAACAAGAGCAATTCCGACTGAGCAGCAGGTTCTGAGGAGTGAGGGATGCTGTGTGATAAAGGTGCTGAAAAGCATCAAATTCTCCCTGTTGAGGGACACAGATTTTGGAAGTCAAGGGTCATTTATAATTTATAATTTACATTTTACCATCCACCTCAGAAAATCTTGATCGTTACTGTCACAGCTAGGCTGTAATAACTTTCAGGGTTAAAGGAAATTTTGGGAAGTCTTAAAATTCAACTAGGACAGGTCAAATCTCTTATATTCCCAAGAATAATTCTTTTCAGTCCTTCTCAATGCAGTCCTCATTGTATTCCCAGCTTAGTTTCAACTTCTAAACAAATTTCATTGTAATTTTCTCCGCTCCATTCAAGAGCCAGCTGCTCTCAGAAATCTCATTACACTGGACTGAAATCACTTCTAAGACTCTCTTACACTTATAAAATAAATCAAATTTCTGTAGCCTCTTGCCCTGAGGCTCGTGAGATGGACAGACACTGCTCAGGGCACTGAGCTGGCAGTGGTGCCTTGTCCCTGCTTCTTGCACCACCTTGTGGGAGAACGGGACTCAGGAGGGAAAAAAAAAGTTAAATTCCCAGCACGTCTGAATTATGGGGCTAAACAAGGGATTTGCAGCAGCAACTTATTTATAATAATGATTTTTTTTTCACTGAAAACAGAGAAAAACTATTTATAAGAATGTCAGGCAAATGGGAAGGGGCAGGAATGTCCCTACAAGGAGATGCCACATCCCAACCGAAGGGCTGAGAACAAGCCCAGGATCTGGAAATTTGGACGTCCCTTGATTACAACGCACGGCAAGGCTGAGTTTGGTGACCGACCAGCTGTGAGAAATGGATTTGTGGAGGATTCTCAAAGCCTGACTGAAAGCTCACACAGTCCTGTGCATCTGTATTCAAACTCTGAGATAAGGTGTGCTGACTTGGAAAGGACATGGGAGAGAGAAGACAGTGTTGAGAAATTGAGCTGGAAACAAGTTTCAAACGTTGGCCTTGCAAACAGACCAGATATTTTTGAGAATTAGAACTGTGAAAGATGCATTGTGGCAAGACCAATAAATAAAAATATTATTTTGGGGTAAAATAATAGGTGGGGTAAAATAAAAGGTGATTAGTGTTGGAAGTATTAGCAGCATTGTGTGGCAAAAGCTAATGGGCTGAAAAGGTATTTTAAACAAGAAAGAGTTTGGCTTCTAGAATGGTGTTGAGTTTTACATCTCTTGTGTCCCACAGTTCTACAAGATTGAAAATGGAATAAAATCTTTTCAAACACCTCTGAACTGCCCCGTCTCTGTAGAGCTGGGTTTCTCCAGCACGCAGTGACAGTGCCACTCACCCTGGGTCACACAGCGAGGTCTGGGCCAGCTCAGCCAGCCCTGGGCCCCTGCAGACCCTGCCAGGCGGGCAGGGCTGGCACTGCTGCTCTGCCCCCAGCCCCAGGGCGCTGGACAGGGAGCCAGGGGGGCACGGCACGGGCTGCCCGCTGCCACGGGGGCAGAAGTGGCCCACGGGGCAGATGTCATTGCCAGGCAGGGCAGGGCTGGAGGATTCCACCTGCGGGAGGAAAACACAGGGGGAAGCGTTACCAGGAGGGGAATTGGAGCAGGGTGCACAGGGAGAGGTTCTGGGCAGGCACAGGGGCTGAGTCCTGCAAATTTGCTGCCTCTAAACTAAATAAAGACCGTTGGCATAAAAAGTGTCCTGGCTCCTGAGGGGTGGTTATCCTGTCCCTGGTGACACATTTTGGAGGTGTCAGACCCCACGCTCCAGTGCAATGCAGAAAGGAAAGCCTGGCCAGAATTTACCCACGGGCAGCCAGGTATTCCCTCAGACATCAGGAGCAGCGTATCCCTGTGATGCCTGCAGTTTTAGCTTTCCTGTTTCCCAGATTCTGCACTGCACTGGTGCATAACTCTGAACTTCCTATAAAGTGTTAGCAAGGTCTCCTCACAGCTCAGTCACACAGAACAATCCTTTCCCAGCCCCAGAGCCAAGGGCACCGCTGCAGCTTTGGGCCCAAAAAGTGCAAACAACAGAGAATTGAGGGGAGCAAACTGGGAGGGTGGGACTGCA
Organism: Prinia subflava; assembly: GCF_021018805.1. Classification (NCBI taxonomy): domain Eukaryota; kingdom Metazoa; phylum Chordata; class Aves; order Passeriformes; family Cisticolidae; genus Prinia; species Prinia subflava. The sequence continues at coordinate 3,579,728 of NC_086268.1, forward strand.
TCACCTGAAGTGTAATTGGACAATTAACTCCAATAAGGAAATGGACCAAAACTTATAAAAATGTGAAAATTCATGCCCCCTGGTCCATCTTGGGTGTAGCCTTGGCCAGGCTCTTGTACTGCCCAAGGTGTGTCCTTTAAAAACCTTTTAATAAATCCCTACTTTATTCCTTTAACACTGCCCAGCCTCTGTTCCAGGCAGTCTCTCAAGGCATCACCTGCAGCTGAGGGAGCAGAAATGCTTGGAAAACGTCCCAGCAGCAGCCAGGAGATTGTGACAGGCCAGTCCTGGTCCCCAGGTCCCCAGGTCACTGTGCTGCTGCTGCTGCCTGGCACTCACCCTGTGCTTGAAGGGGGCTGGGCTGACGGCTCCCTTGGCACAGTGATAACCTGGGTAACAAAATCCAGATGGCTGGGATAGCCCTGGGGCTGAGCAGTACATCCCTGAAAGGAACAGAGAACCACGAATGGCAGTGCAGGGGTCAGACATGTGGAAAGAGAAATCGTTCACACATTTCCCGTGCCCAGCCCCTCCTCACCTGCTGGGCAGGGCTCGCAGTCAGCCTCACTGGTGGCACCAGCCCTGGGGCCAAAGGTGCCCTTGGGACACGGATGCTCCGTGCTGAAGGTGGTCCCTGGCAGGCAGAAGTGCCCAGCAGGGCACAGCTCAGGAGTTTGTGCTCCAGGACCTGGGATAGAAGGGAAGAACCTTGCTCAGGAGGGATTGGGACAGGTCATGACATCCTCCATCAACAGAACCAGCCTCCCTCCCCAGACAGACACAGGGCATGGGGAAAGCAGATCCCATGGGGCAGGAGGACCCCCGTGGACAGCAGTGGGGTCTGGCAGGTGATGATAACAGAACACGGTCCTTCAGAACTGCTTTTGCCCAGATCAGAGACAAGGGAAACCCAAAATTACGATCTCCCTCCTCAGACACCTCTCCCAAGCATCAGGAAGTAGCAACTCTCTGAAGTTCAGCTCAGCAAAAGAGCATTTCACCACACAGGTGAGGCAGTCCTGAATTAAATGCCTGGGGAAAACAAAGGCTTCCCATTAAAAAGCTCAGCTGGGATTCTGAGGCTCTCAGTTGTGGTGCCAGCTCTGCTAAAACTCACATTAGCTCAGACAAGTAACTCCTTCCCTGTTGCTTCAGCTGCTCAGAGAAAGGAAAAGCCTCTTTGTCCCCAGGAAGGTGATGGGTGAATTTGTCACTGTCAGAGAGACCACAGAGATCCCGGTGCTGGGGGGAGCAGCACATCTTGTGCAGGCAGATGGTGAGAACCTCTGAGCAGGAGCAGCTCTGGCTCACGGCCAGGCCAGGAGCTCCCTGCCAGGAATATTTGTTTCCCTGCGAGGCCAGAGCCGTGTCAGACACACACAGGAGTGCAGCAATGCATCTGTGTAACATAACCCTGATGCACCAGCCAAACTGTTTGTGAGCAATCTTACCAAACCACCTGCAGTGTTATTAGAGCCCTCAAAAATTCATCAAGGTCACTGAGAAAAACAGGGCTAAGAACAAGAAAAAAGAAAAGCCTGAGAAAGTGACTACCAAGAATGCCAAACCTCGGTAAAGGAGGCACAAGGTGATGATGGACCCTGACCAACGGGATGTCCTGAGGGAGATGTGTCTGCCTCATGAACTTGGCCAACCCAGAGGTGTAGGTTTGGAGTTACACACTAAAGAATTTCAGGATTAAAAATGTGTGAAAAATAGAAAAGCTAAAATCCTGAGGGATCAGAAGGATTGATCCCAAGCCATGAGTGTGGGCCCACCCTGCAATCTGTCACTGCTGTGACAGGTACAGCCCATCAGGGGTGCCAAATGCAGCTGAGGGGCAGCAAGGTGGCAGCAGCCAGACCCACCTTGAGGACAGTCTGTGAGGTTGGTGGAGGCAGAGGTGCAGTAGAAGCCTTCTGGGCACTCCAGGCACTGTGTCCCACTCCAGGACGGGCTGTAGGTCCCTGCAGGGCACGGCTGGGCTCTGCTGCTCCCCTCCTCACAGAAATGCCCAGGGGGGCAGGGACCTCCGCTGGCGCTTGGCTTGGGAGGAAAACACCACAGTTAGAGCCCAAAAACTCCCTCGTGTGCAAACAGATCCGAGTCAGGTTCCAAAGGTGACATTCACGGTGAATCCTGCTCTCACCCCTCGCTGCTGAAGGCTGCACAAAGCCAGGGCTGAGTCTTGTCATCATCTTTAAAAATTCCTGCTGAATTTTGCCTCAGAGGAGGGCTGGCAGATGCAGCGCTCTAATCAGACTCATGAACTATTAACCTCTGGAATTTTAATGTGATGTGGCATTCCACGCTGCTTTGCAGCATCAACATGCAAAGGCAGAGCTATTTTGCTTAGTTTTAAATGTAAAGCTCAAGGAAAACCAGATGTATTTTGTTATCTCTGTTCCCCTTTCACCATCAATCAACCAGAAGGAGGTAATGTTGAAAGGGAGAGTTTAATCCAGGGCAGGAGAACTCAGGTGACCTTGTGGCCCTCAGTTCCAAGCTATTTTATATATTTTACACGATTTCCACCACACCTCATCTTACCCTGGGAGGTCTGGGGGAAAGACTTCCTCCAGTGCAGTAGAACCCAGCCTCACACAACCCAGTAGGAGACACAAGTCCAGTCCCATTGCAGAAATAACCTGAAATTAAATTAAGAGAACGATGTTGGCAGCTCCAGAAGGACAACAGCAGATTTGGGACGGGGAAATTAATCCTGTTTGATTCAGCTGCAGCTGCTCTCCTGAGAAGAGCTGCAGAGAACAAACAGCACTTGTGTCACCTCTGGATGTGGAACATCCAGAGAAAGGGTGCAAAGGGAACCTCTCCCTCTACACCTCATTGTGAGCATCCTCTTGTGAGAGATATCGGGGTGCACAGGACAGGGGACTGTGGATTTAATCAGCACAGCCAGTTTGATAACCAAGATGCCTTGAAGAACAAACAGAGCTTTGAAGAAGATTGGATCAAGACTGGTGGACAGGAAAAGATTGAATCAACTTCTTCAAGCAAGAGGTGTTGTAAAATGTATGAGTTTTGGCTGTGTGGTGTTTAACCGAATCATTGTAGTAAAAAATTACTAGCCTTCCTAAAATAGTGTATAAGCATTTGGAAATCACAGTAAAAACGAATTCTGATCATGAATCAGTCTTCCCATCTCTGTCTCAATCGTCAATATCCTCCGAGGTGGAAAAATGGCAGATTTAGTCTCCATCCTCTGCCCAACACCTCTACTCAGGAAAGCTCCACCTAACTCCTCTCTCCAGGAAAGCATCTGCCCAGGATTTCCTGCTCCGGAGCCCCAGGAGCGCTGCAAATGGCTGAAATCTCATTAATTTTGCAGTGCTTTACCTGCATCACACAGGAGGCAGTCCTGGATCCCAGTGTTCCCAGCTGAGCTGCTGTAGTGGCCAGGAGGGCAGGGCAGTGGGGAGGCAGAGCCCAGAGGGCAGTAGGACCCTTGGGGACACTCGTTCCCCTCTGGGACATCCCTGGGGGTCGGGCTGGCAGCTCCTCCAGTGCAGTAAAACCCGGCCAGGCAGGGTCCTGTCACCTGGGACTGCCCAGGGCGTGCACAGAAGTGCCCTGAGAGAGCAAATGCCGTCAGCACAGGCACAAAAAACAGGGCTGGAAGGGGAAAATGGAGTTGGGGTGGGGGAAAACGGGGCTGGGTTGGGAAAAATGGGAGAGAAAAGGGCTGGGAGGGGGAAAATGGGTCAGAATGAGGGGAAATTTGGGGAAGAGGGGCTGGAATGGGGCAAAGTGGGATGGAATTGGGAAAAATGGGATAAAAAGAGGATGGGAGAGGTGAAAAACTTGGAAAATGTGGAGAAAAACAGGGCTGGAATGGGAGTAAAGGGATGGGATTGGGAAAATGGAGAGAAAGGGGTTGAAATGAGGGAAAATGTGGGAAAATGGGTCAGATTGTGGGGGAATTTGGGAAAGTGAGGCTGGAATGGGGAGGAAGTGGGATAGGATTGGGAAGAATGGGATAAAAAAGGTCTGCAAAGGGTGAAAAACTGGGAAAATTGAGGATGGAATAGGAGAAAATGGGGATGGAATGGAGGGAAATGGGATGGGATTGGGAAATCAAGGAGAAACAAAACTCTCCCAAAAAGCAGCTCCCATGCCCTCCCCTCGGTGTTTCCCCCAACCTCCTTTGCACCAGACAAGACATTTCAGGGAGAAAAAAACACCCTCTGGACATCAAGGCCACTCAGCAGCCGCTGTCACCACGCTGAGAGGGGCTCACCTGGCTCACAGGGGCTGCAGTGGGAGCTGAGGCTGCTGCCAGCCTGGGGGTTGTACGTCCCTTTAGGACACGGGAACTGAGCTGCAGAGGCAGTGCCTGCAGGGCAGTAGTGGCCAGGAGGACACTGATTCTCTGAAATGGAAGAGGAATTCATGGGGCAGAAGAACCTGGACAAACAAAAACAAAAACAAAAACAAAAACAAAAACAAAAACAAAAACAAAAACAAAAACAAAAACAAAAACAAAAACAAAAACAAAAACAAAAACAAAAACAAAAACAAAAACAAAAACAAAAATAAAATAGTTATTTATTTATTTATAGATATATAAAATTATATATATTATATTTATTATTATTTATCTATTTATATATTATATAGTACATATTATAATATATTATAATATATTATATTTATATAAAAATATATTTATTATATATTATTTATATACATAGAATATAATATAATATCTATATATATAATATTTATTATTATTCATATTATAATTATAATTATTATTATATTTATATATATTTTAAAAATAAGAATTTTGGCTCATGTGCTGGATTGACCAGGAAAGGGACCCAACTGTGCATGTCACTGCAGTCTGAGTTGATTCCTCAAATGCCAAATTGATGGCATAATTGCAAAAGCCGCAGAGACGTAATTTCCTTAACTTGAATCACAACACATCCAAGCTGCGATTCATCAACTTGTAAAAGTTAATCAAGTTCAAATCCAGGCAGTAATTGGAGACAAATCCCCCAAGGAAAAGCCAGGCTCGGCATCAGGTGATTTTCAGGATCCTCTTCCCCTTCAGCAGGCCGGTGCCAGGCTGTTGCCAAGGGAACCAGCTTTAACTCCAGACATGGAATGAGTTGATGGTGCCAGTGGTTTCTGTGCTCTGAACAGCCTAAATTCCCTTCCAGTGGGGCTGGACGTGGGGCTGGGGCTTTTCCTGGTCCCACAATCGCTGTGTGGTGATGTGAAGCAGCTCATTCAACACATCCTTAATTGAAGACTGAAATATTAAGAATTCTATCAAAGTGCTTTGCTGAAATAGGGCCTGTCAGGACAAGGATCGATGAAAAATCATCAGTGCTGCCTCACAGCACTTCCTCAAGGGCTTCCCAGTGGTAAAAGAACTGATTTTCCCACACACACTGCTCTGGGATGTCTGGATAAACAATTATTTCCAGCAGTCCCTGTGTCTCACCCTTCAGGACAGGGCAGGCAGCTGGTTTGGCTCAGCGAAGGGTTATAGGATCCTGCTGGACAAGCCACGGGAAGAGCTGTGCCCTGGGGACAGAAATGCCCTGGAAAAGACAGAGCAGATCCCAATCAGCAGAGTCGGGAGAGCTCAAGGCAAACCAGGCTTGAGCCTGGTGACTGCAGCTCACCCTGGGGACACGGCCGTGGCGCCTCTCCGGACACGCAGAACTGACCCCCTGGGCAGGGCTGGCACTGCTCTCCGTGGGAGTGGGCGTGGGAGCCCGGGGGACACGGCACCGGGCCCCTGGAGCCCCGGGGACAGAAGTGACCCGCGGGGCACGGAGCTCCTGAGAGGCCGTCGGCGGGCGTGGGGCTGCGGGCACCGCCGGCACAGTAGAACCTGCAGCCAGGACACACTTCTGGATCCCAAACAGCTGGAAAAAAACCCCTTGGAGAACACCCCGGGGGTGCTCTGCCCTGCCCCTGCCCCAGCAGGGCATGGGGACGGGGTGGCCGTGCTGCTCACCCAGGGCTGCACTGCCCCGACGGTGCCCTCTGCCCGGAGCTGTCACAGAAATGTCCCCCAGGACAGGGCTGGCATTCCTGCAGCCTCCTCCTGCCCTCCCGGCCAGACCAGGTGCCAGGAGGGCACTGCAGTGGCACTGGGGCACCTGGAGAGATCACAGCAGGGTGAGAGCTCCCAGGATTTCCAGGAATGAGGGAAAATGAGCTGCTGCAGAGCTGCTCCCACCTTCAGGACAGTAGTGCCCAGCAGGACAAGGCAGGCCTGACTCTCCATCCTGGGGGTTCCTCACTCGAGCACCGCCTCTGCACCAAAACCCCTCAGCACAATCTCCTGGAAAAACAGAATAAGGGGAAAATGAAAACCAAGTAAATACAGATTTCAGGTACAGCCATCTGGAATCCCTGATGGAATGGTCAGAGGAGCTGCTGGACTGCCAGGAGGGCAGGACTGGTGGCAGATGACACAGTGACAGAGACAGAGGAGCTCTTCAATGCCTGGGCACTGCCTCCACATTCCAATAATTACCCCACATTTCCAACAAATATCCCATATTCCAACAAATATCCCACATTTCCAACAAATATCCCATATTCCAACAAATATCCCATATTTCCAACAAATATCCCATATTCCAACAAATATCCCACATTTCCAACAAATATCCCATATTCCAACAAATATCCCACATTTCCAACAAATATCCCATATTCCAACAAATATCCCATATTTCCAACAAATATCCCATATTCCAATAAATATCCCACATTCCAACAAATATCCCATATTTCCAAAAAATATCCCACATTCTAAAAAATATCCCACATTCCAATAAATATCCCACATTCCAATAAATATCCCATATTTCCAATAAATATCCCATATTCCAATAAATATCCCACATTCCAACAAATATCCCATATTTCCAAAAAATATCCCACATTCTAAAAAATATCCCACATTCCAATAAATATCCCACATTCCAATAAATATCCCACATTTCCAATAAATATCCCACATTCCAATAAATATCCCACATTTCCAACAAATATCCCATATTCCAACAAATATCCCACATTTCCAACAAATATCCCATATTCCAACAAATATCCCATATTCCAATAAATATCCCACATTCCAACAAATATCCCACATTTCCAACAAATATCCCACATTCCAACAAATATCCCACATTCCAACAAATATCCCACATTTCCAACAAATATCCCACATTCCAACAAATATCCCACATTCCAACAAATATCCCACATTCCAATCAATATCCCAGCACACATTTCCCTTCAGAATCATGTTCAGCACATCCTCAAGCAGAGACTGAAATATTAAGAATGCTATCAAAGTGTTTTGTTGAAATAGGGCCTTTCAGGAAAAGGATCAATGAAAAATCATCAGATGTGCAAAAAAAAATCTTGAAAAAAAAGGAGAAATTTCACTGCTGGGTATTTTGCCTTCTGTTTCTCTGCTGAACTTAATCACATGCACATCAACTACATGGAAGGGTTAGTTCTTTGGGAACCAGGCTAAAAACACAAAGTAATTCTAAATAAAATGCCAGACACTGAAAAACTTCACACTCAATTTTTTTAAAAGAAGTGTCACACACAGAATTCTGGTTTCTGCAGTCCTTCTCTCACTCCTTGCTTAGAAAAAATGAGTGGTTTTTATTTTTTTCTTTCTCAAAAAGTTCTAGACAAATAAAATGGGACATTTTATCTCAGCTGAGGTGAGAACCCTGGAGCTCAAATCCAAGGCCTGGAGTAATTAATTACCTGCTGATGATGTCAGCAGGGAGGAGGATGCTCAGGAGAGCAGCAATGTACCTGTTGGGGCAGCCAGGCCAGGGAATTCACAGTATTTTCCTGCTGGGCATCGTTGACATTCCTGGAGAGATTTCAGTTTCTGCCTCGCTCCGAAGGTCCCTGCAGGGCAGCTGTGCTGAGAGCTGCTGCTGGTCCCCACTGGGCAGTAAAAGCCTCGTGGGCAGGGGTAGAGGGTGACATCGATGAGTGGCCCTTGCTGGCTGTCACAGTAAAACCCTGCAGGGATGGAGGGAAGAGCTGAATCCACAGGATTCACAGAATTCACAGAATTCACAGAATCACCAGGTTGGAAGAGACCTCCAGGATCATCGAGTCCAACCCAGCTCCAACACCTCAACTAAACCACGGCACCAGTGCCACATCCAGCCTTTCCTTAAACACACCCAGGGATGGTGACTCCACCACCTCCCCAGCAGATCATTCCGGTACTTTATCACTCTTTCAGTGAAAAACTTTTTCCTGATATCCAGCCTATATTTCCCTTGGTGCAGCTGAAGTCTCTGTCCTCTCTTTCTGTCGGTGCTGCCTGGAGGAAGAGACCAACCCACACCTGACACAGCCACCTTTCCTGAAGTTGTAGAGAGTGATGAGGTCACCTCTGAGTCTCCTTTTCTCCAGGCTAAACAATTAAACCCAGAGAAGCTGCTCATTAGGGACAAGGAGCTTGTCCAGACACACAAATATCTCACTGGCCACTCACAGAATAAACCTGCTGCAGGCCTTAAATAACTCTTGGTGTGACTCTCTGCTGCTGCACAAACACACTGCACTCTTAACAGGAAATTTAGCACCCAGTGGTCCCCAAAAACCACCTACAGCTGACACAGGAAAAAACTTAATGGTCCAGCACTGATCTTTCTGGTTCCCTTCAGTCACTGAAGCTCTTCAAGTTTTCCCTCTGAACATCAGAGTTTTTCCCTGTCGATGTTCAAATTGCTCGAAATACACAGATATTGCTACTTCTGCTTTAACCTCTGAGCTGCTTTAACCTCTAATGGGCTTTGCAGAGAGAGACAGAAAATGTTCTCCTCCAGCAGAGAGAAGAAACCAGGTGGGCAGCAGATCTCTGCTCATGGGAAGGCTCAAAAGACAACAACAAGCTGCCCTGTCTTGTCTGAGGGAAGCACAGAACAACATTTAGATCCTGTGAATCACAACTCCTGTTTCCTGGATGTGCAGCACCTCTGGCTCCTCTCAGATCTCCCAGCAGAGAAACGGCTTTTCTACTTCAGTGACTCACAGAAAGACATTTATTTTGGATTTGTCACCCACAGCCCCTTGAGCACATCTCCAGGGACTGTGACAGCCTGCAGGACACTTTATTCCCCACTCACCTTCCCTGCACTCCCCGGTGGGGGCACTGAGGCCGGGTGCCTCACAGTAGAAGCCAGAGGGGCAGGGCTGGCACTCAGAAAGGGCTCTCCTCCCTGGCAGGCTGGAGAAGGAGCCCGCTGGGCAGAGCTGGGGCGCTGCTGATGCTGCAGCTGCAGGAGGAGAAGTGAGAGAGAAATGAAAAATGAATGAAGGAGTGAGATGGCTCATGAAATGTTCATTTGGATGAACATAAAACAGCAGGAGTGGAGTCTTCTTCTCCACTCGTGGATTCAACAGCGCTCTGTGGGAGTGTGTTTTGGGCTGCAATGGAAGATGGAACCAGCAGTTTGTGTTCTGTCACCAGCTGATAAAACCAGCTGTGGCAGGGTTCTTTATCCCTTCCAGGACCCATCCTCCCTCCAGGGGATCTCTGCTGTCCAGGGGCCATCGAGGCTCCCTGCAGGGCTGATCCAATTCCATCATCCATGGGAGATGCTGCACCCAGGGGAGGAGCCCGGCATTCCCACCTGGATAAACCCTGGGATTCAGAGCCCAGCACAGCCTGTGTGCTCTGCATTCCCACCTGGATAAACCCTGGCATTCAGAGCCCAGCACAGCCTGTGTGCACTGCATTCCCACCTGGATAAACCCTGGGATTCAGAGCCCAGCACAGCCTGTGTGCTCTGCATTCCCAGAGGAAGAACAGACCCATCTCACCCCACTGCACCTTCAGAGGAAACTGCCCCTGCTCCAGGATCATTGCTGCAACAGAGCCACATCTGTCACTGCAGGAGGGCTGGGCTGGGCTGCTGCCAGCACCCTGACCAACAGCGGGTCAGGCTGTGTGCTGACTCTGGCAGTGGTTTCTTTTTTGTTTGCTTTTTTTGTACTACTACATTTTTATTTTAATTTTCCTAGTAAAGAACTGTTATTCCTATTCCTATATCTTCACCTGAGAGCTCCTTAAAATTCAAAATTATAATAACTCAGAAGGAGGGGGTTTACATGCTCCATTCCAAGGGAAGCTCTGACTTTCCCTGGCAGACACCTGTCTTTCCAAACCAAGACAGAGTGGGACAGAAATTCTTGGCTTCGTTTCACCCACAGGTGAAGCCAAATAAAGTGCAGCTATTGAGACAACGATGTCACCTCCCACTTTGAAAGGAAGGGGAGGAATTAGGGGAAGGATCTGGGGCTTTGGCACCACGGTCAGACCCCAGCCAGCTGGCTGCCACACCCTCTGAGGGTTTCAGGCGTTCTGTGCCATGAACTCTTCTGTTCTGGGTACCCACTGCAGTAAGAGCCCACGGGGCAGACGTTCCCAGTGACACCATCCGTGGGTTTGGGGCCAGCAGCCCCCCCTGCACAGTAGAAGCCAGCAGCACATTCCCCGCTGGGGACAGGCAGCCCTGCAAGACAGAGAGGACGGTGGCACTCAGAGCACTGAGACAAAGGAAGAAAAGCAGGGAAAACAACTGCTCACAGCCTCCCTCTGGGAGACACCGTGGGCAGCTGGCAGGCACTGCTACACCCCCATGGAAATAGCAGGAATATCCCCTCCAAACTCCCCTTTCCTCACAGACACCAACCTGAGGCATTGCAGAAGAGCCCTGGGGGACAAGGAAGAGGCTCTGGGCTTCCCTGGGGACAGTAAAAGCCAGCTGTGCACTTGCCCCCGGTGGCAGTGGCTGGGCACAGGCAGTTGGCACTGGTGTAGTTGTCCAGGTCAAACGGCTGCGAGGTCCAGGCTGCTGAGATGCAAAACCAGCCTGGGAACAGCAAATGGGACTGAGAGGCTCTGGCAGTGACAGAGCCCCAAAAAACATCACAAATAAACCAGCTGGGATGGCTTTGGGTGTGGTGTGGGCATGTTCCAGACAGGTAGAGATATTATAAAACGAAGGCCCATAAAATACGCTTTAGGCCCTGCTACTCTAGCTAAGCTAGAAGGAGTTTGTAAGTTCCCATAAAGAAAAATTATAAGAATGAACACAACAACCTATTATTAGAGAGAAAAATAAGTTTGCACCTGCATAAACAGTGAATCTGTCCCATGAGAATCAGTGAAGAAAATACATAAACATATCTAGAGAGAGGAAATTTGATAGACATATACAACAGCCCTTACTGACCAATGAACTGAGTTTCACTGCATTGCTGCACAATTAGGTGTAACACAGTGCCTTCTGATATTTCCCACAAATATGAGCTTTGTGAATAAATAATTTGCTTTCCTGCATGAGAAAACTGAGTCCTATATTATTATTATTACTACTACTACTATTATTATTATTATTATTATTATTATTATTATTATTATTATTGCCTGCCCCTGTCTACCAGGCACATCCTGGGGCCCACCTGAGGCGTGTTCAATCCTGCTGGGTGCCTACAGAGAATCCAGCAAACTGAGTGGAAGGGCTGTGGTGAAGGCTCCAGGGTGAAAGCATCATCCTCCCAAACACCCTGGCCCCAATACCTTCCCCAGCAGCCCCACACTTGTTGGAATTCTGGATGCTGAAAATTTCAGCCTTTCTGTGCTAAAAGGCTCTGATCCTCAAGCAAGCACTACACTTAACTTGAGGCCTTGGAACGGGCCTCCAAAATTGAGTGATAGCTGGGGTTTGTGGGTGTGTAATTTGAAGAGAAGTGTGTGATCTCACAGGGTGAAAAACATGAATTCAGGATTTTAATATATAATAATGTATGGGGTAAGATGGAGGATTTTGGGCATTGTCTGGGTCCTTCTTCACCTTCATCTTCCTTCATCTTCATGGGTTTGGGTGGTTTTCTGTAGCTGGTTGATAGAGTCCGCATTGTGGACTTCAAGTAGTTAGTTATTGGGTTTAAAATGAAAATAATTTAGGTGGCATTTCATAATTGGATGGAAAAGACCTCCTAGAGATAGAGAGGTATCACCGCGGGGCCTAACCAGAAATGAGACTCGGGGACAGATCTGGGTTCATCGGGCATGCAGGGCAGGAAGATCAAGTTTATTTACAAAAACCCAATTTATACATTTCCTATGAGGCCTGTGGATTGGAGGATGGCATTCCCACCTGCCCACCACATTGGCCAAGGAGGCTGTCATTCAACCTCCCCTTCTCCTTGGGAAGGAATTCATACCAAGGGCAGTGTTTACAAAACATGGTCCTGTGTTTATATTCACGAGCGCGAGAAACTGCACATTTCTCCTTTAATATGAACGCTCGGCAAACCAGGGAAAAACCTCACGGCAACAGAGAGGCTCTCCATTTTACCTCACTTCTCCACCTCGCTACTTAGAGCTCACAACTCGTAAGACTGTAACATTGGTAAGAAATAATAAACGCTACGAACGTGAATGTGACTCCCGCGTATGAATCCCGACCCTGGCAGGGAAGAATCGAGGACAATCCCCCACACTCACCTGGGTCACCCCTGCCTGAGGCCGCTGTCAGCCCCTCCTGCCTGCACCTCACTTCTCCACCTCGCTACTTAGAGCTCACAACTCATAAAACTGTAACATTGGTAAGAAATAATAAACGCTACGAACACGAACGCGACTCCGGCGTACGAATCCCGACCTTGGCAGAGAAGAATCCAGAACAATCCCCCACACTCACCGGGGTCACACCTGCCTGAGGCTGTCAGCCCCTCCTGCCTGCACCTCACTTCTCTACCTCGCTACTGAGAGCTCACAACTTGTGAGACTGTAACATAGATAAGAAATAATAAACGCTACGAATGTGAATGTGACTCCCGCGTATCAATCCCGACCCTGGCAGGGAAGAATCGAGGACAATCCCCCACACTCACCTGGGTCACACCTGCCCGAGGCTGTCAGCCCCTCCTGCCCGCACCTCACTTCTCTACCTTGCTACTTAGAGCTCACAACTTGTGAGACTGTAACACAGGTATGAAATAATAAACACTATGCCCGAACACGAACGCGACTCCAGCGTATCAATCCCGACCCTGGCAGAGAAGAAACGAGAACAATCCCCCACACTCACCTGGGTCACACCTGCCCGAGGCCGTTGTCAGCCCCTCCTGCCCGCAGTAGTGCCCGGGCGGGCAGGGCAGGCAGCTGTCCAAGCTCTGGCTCAGCGGGTCAGGGTTGTAGTAGCCCCTGGGACAGGGAAACTCGGTGGCAAACCTGGTGCCTGTGGGACAAGGAGAGAGGGAATCTTTCATGGAACAGGAGCATGATCCTGGCTCTGAGTCCTGCTGCGTTGCTTCATGTCCTCTTTGCCCGTTTATCCCACTGCTGACCCACACAGCCCTTCGTGGCCAAAATTGTGTTTGGGTGTTGTTTAATTAGTAAAGCTGTTAAGTGACAGCCACAGCTACAGCTTAAAATATTGTGGTGCGTTTTTTGTTTGTTTATTTGTTTTTTCAGTGAACAACCAGGCTGAAACTTAAACATGTCAAAAAACACACTTTAACAAAAAAAAGACACTCAGACATTAAAAAAAAAAAAGGGGGTATTTTTCTGTGAAGAACCAGGCTGACACTTAAACATTTTGTTCACAAAGATAATGTCTTGTCTTTAAGGAGGATGTTTCAGCCTGGTTGAAGGGTTGCTGCGTTCCCTGGGCCCATCTCACCTTTGGGGCAGTAAAATCCAGCTGGGCAGGGGTTGGTGCTGTAGCTGGTGGTGTTTTCTGGGCAGAAGTAGCCTGCAGCACAGGGGAAGCAGGCAGCTTGTCTGGAGAGGTTGTTGTAAGTCCCTGCACGGCAGGGCAGGGCAGAGCTGCTCCCTTCTGGGCAGAAGTGGCTCACAGGACAAGGACCTCCATTCTCCCACACACCTGGGACACAGACAGGAGACACAGGGGTGCAATCCTGCATGAGGCCAGCGTGTAATGAGCCTCACAAAGGGGTGTCGAGTTCTGAAAGTGTCCAACGCTTCTCAGAATGGCTTGGAATAATTGTGAGATGGTTGATCAGGTGTGCTTTGAAAATCAAAAGGTTTAATAAATGATAAAAGAACAAACGATACAAAAACAAAAGGCAAAAGCCGAGCACAGTGCAAGGAAGCGCTGTTGCACCTGCTAAGGCACCCCAAAAAGCACTTGAGCACCTCTGTGCTCCTTCTTAAGGACTGAATGTTTTAGGAGAGCTTTTGGCTCACTGCCCAATAGAAACCAACTGCATTTCTGAGGAGCAGCTAAAGGTCCAACAAGTGCTCCTGTCCTGGCACTGAGCCTGTCACGGTGTGAATAGCACAGAAGATTCCAGTCTATTTTCCTTTTCAGTTCAGAGGCAAACCAAAACTCTTTTCCTTGTATAGAATCATTTGCAGTGGGAAATGCACTGCAACACAGCGGGTTGGAAATCTCCCCTGGAAATTATTATTTCTGAGACAATTAAACGACAATGGCTGTGCCCGTTGCAGGCAGACACCCGTGACTGCCCCAGTGCTCAGTGCAGGCATTTCCTTTGATAAAACTGGTTTGTACTGCACAAACCCCTCAAAGAAAATTCACACAGGGATCTGGATGACTGACAGGAGGCAGGGACAGGAATACTGGGGGAAAAGTTGGCATTTTTAAAACCAAAAGCCCGATTCACCCAGCGCTGCTCACCGGGCGGTGTCGGTGAGGAAGCCCCAGGCTGGCAGAAGTACCCAGGTGAGCAGGGTCCTGAGGGGGCTGTGAGGCCAGGTGAGCCACAGAACTGGCCAGGTGGGCACTGTGTGCAGCTGGAATCCTTCTCATTGTGCAGCCTGGGAGGGACAGAAGCAGGGTTTCAGCTGGCAAGTGGAAAACTCAGCACAGAGCTCACTGAGGCTTCAGCCCTCGGCACAGTGAAAGCAACCACAAAACTTTTCTGATCAGTGCAAGGATGTGTCTAGTGAGCCTCACTGAGCTGCACTTCATTGCTTAGAGGACTGATGGATAAACAAAAATGGAAAGAAAATAAAAAATAACGTCAGCAGATCCACAGAGCTTCACCTGTCTGAGTAAGTGCCCACAGGGCATCGCTGGGGGATGCTGGTGCCAGCTGGGCAGAAGTGTCCAGGCGGGCAGGGGCCACCACTGCTCGTGTTTGTGGCTCCACTGGGGTTTGGGACACTTGCTCCTGCATGAGGAAGAGAAAGCAAAAGTATCCTGAATTATTGGGGTTGTTTCTCACAGTCAATTTTGCTCCCTGTGGCTAAAGAACCATTTCCATTGGTGGTAAGAGAGGAGCTGATTGCAGCTTATGACAATAAAACCAGAAATCCATGGTGGAATGGAGTAAATCACAGCAAGGACTGTAAGGGCCACAGCTCCCCACCTTTTCACACTTTCTGCCCTCTGATTCCTAAATCCTGTACCTGATGTGCAGAAGAATCCAGGCCAGCAGGGACCACTGGGAGAGGACAATCCCCATTCTCCACAGAACATTCCTGGAAGAACAGAGAGGGGAAAAAGCACCAGTAAAGTGTGAGGAAAAACCAGGAGAGCTGCTGTGCTGCACGCACTGGAAGGCAAAGGGGAGACTTGGAGAGATGAAATCCCTCAGCATCAACACAGCTGGGACAGAACCCATCCTAACTCAGCTCGTGCTCTGCTGGAAAACCCTGAGAGTGAACCAAACCCTTCTGCAGAGCCTCCAGCAACCTGTGGGGACACCACCAGTGGGACCAGGATCCTCTTCTCACTGTGGGTTTTTTAATGTTTGCGTTTCCTGGAGGCCAAAACTCATCAGAGGATCAGGAAGAGAGAACTACAGAGAGTTAATCACCCTCTCAGGTCCCAGGAGAGCATCCCTCACCTGCAGGGCACTGCTGGCACCTCTCAGCACGGCTCAGGCCATAGGAGGGGTTGTAAGTCCCAGGAGGACAAGGATAAAAACTGATCCCGGTTTTCTGAGGGCAGTAGAAGCCAGGAGGGCAGCGGCGCCGCAGCCCCTTTGAACAGTGAAACCCAGCAGGACAAGGAAGGCATTTGTCTTGGCCTGCGAGGGGAAAATAGGGATTAAAAGGAAGCACGGAATGAAATGGAAGGAAAATATCCTGTGCACAACTTCCCTCTGCCTGGCTGTGCACTTCAAGAAGCAGAAATCAAAATAAAGTTGGTTTTTAAGCTCTCCTGCAGCAACTGGCCTCAAATATGAATTTTTTTCTAGGAGCATTTGGTTCAGCAAACTCCACTCTACCAGCCCGAGTCACCTCCACCTGTCCCCATTAGGTGGCAGGCGGAACAGAGGGAAAGCTGGAAACTGCACCGAGTGTCACTGCCACAAAGCTAAAAACATGAGCTGCTGCGGGGGCAAGTACATTCCTCATGTGACACCATGGGAAAAAAGAACAAAGCATCCCTGCTCGAGCCCTTTCTCTGCCCCACTCCCCGAAATGTTGAATATTCCCAGCAGCTTTCAGGACTTTTTTGGATACAGACAAAATCTGTGAGCAGTGTTTCCCTCTCCCCTGAGTCACATCGGAGCTGCAAAGCTGCAGCTTCTGAGCTGCTGAATTTATGCAGTTCCTGACCCGTGGCACTGCTGCAGCTCCTGATCTGTTCCACTGCTGCAGCTCCTGTTGCAAAGCTGCAGTTCCTGACCTGTCGCATTTCTGCAGCTCCTGACCAGTCGCATTTCTGCAGTTCCTGACCTGCTGCATTTCTGCAGTCCCTGACCTGTCGCATTTCTGCAGTCCCTGACCTGCTGCATTTCTGTAGTTCCTGACCTGCTGCATTTCTGTAGTTCCTGACCTGTCGCATTTCTGCAGTCCCTGACCTGCTGCATTTCTGTAGTTCCTGACCTGCTGCATTTCTGCAGTCCCTGACCTGTTGCATTTCTGTATTCCTGACCTGTTGCAAAGCTGCACCCCCTGACCTGTCGCATTTCTGCAGCTCCTGACCTGCTGCATTTCTGCAGCTCCTGACCTGTCGCATTTCTGCAGCTCCTGACCTGTCGCATTTCTGCAGCTCCTGACCTGTCGCATTTCTGCAGTCCCTGACCTGCTGCATTTCTGCAGTTCCTGACCTGCTGCATTTCTGCAGCTCCTGACCTGTTGCATTTCTGTAGTTCCTGACCTGCTGCATTTCTGCAGCTCCTGACCTGTTGCATTTCTGTAGTTCCTGACCTGTCACATTTCTGCAGTCCCTGACCTGTCACATTTCTGCAGTCCCTGACCTGTCGCATTTCTGTAGTTCCTGACCTGCTGCATTTCTGCAGCTCCTGACCTGTTGCATTTCTGTAGTTCCTGACCTGTCACATTTCTGCAGTCCCTGACCTGTCACATTTCTGCAGTCCCTGACCTGTCGCATTTCTGTAGTTCCTGACCTGTTGCATTTCTGTAGTTCCTGACCTGTTGCATTTCTGCAGTCCCTGACCTGTCGCATTTCTGCAGTCCCTGACCTGCTGCATTTCTGTAGTTCCTGACCTGTTCCATTTCTGCAGTTCCTGACCTGCTGCATTTCTGCAGCTCCTGACCTGTCGCATTTCTGCAGTTCCTGACCTGCTGCATTTCTGCAGCTCCTGACCTGTTCCATTTCTGCAGTTCCTGACCTGCTGCATTTCTGCAGCTCCTGACCTGTGGCATTGCTGTACTCCCCACTGGGGCATGGGGAAGGTGCTGCTGAGCCTGCAGGGCAGAAATGTCCTCGAGGACAGAGATCTCCAGTGACTCCATCCTCTGGCTTTGCGGTCTTTGTCCTCCCCGTGCAGTAATAGCCTTAAAAAACACAAAACACTGGAGTTCTTCCCCTGAGTCAAAACCGATTCCTACGAAGCTGCACAAGTTCTGCCTTTGTCTCACCTTGTGCACAAAGGCCCCCAGGAGCATCCTGGCCAGACATGTTGCAGAAAAACCCAGGGGCACAGGGCAGGCACCAGGTGACGTCCTGGGCTCCTCTCTGGCCATTCCAGGTGCCAGCAGGACACGGCATCTCCCTGGGGTGCCCGGTGCCAGCTGGGCAGTAATGTCCTTGTGGGCAAAGATCTCCAAACAGAAGCCCCACCTGCATGCATGGAATTAAAATTAAATTTATTACGGTTTATGAAAGCTTTAGGGGAGCTAGAAGGTGCTGAGCAATGTGAAATGTTCATCACTCACGGGTGAGGAGGTGCTGGAGCCTTGAGTGCAGTAATGCCCAGGCTGGCAGTGCCCCTCTGGCTCAGGCAGCCCAGCCCTGCTGCAGAACATCCCTGCAGGGCAGGGCTTGCAGGAACCTGCCCTCTCCACGTCCGAGTAACTCCCCTGCACAGAGACAGACACTGCATGCCCCTGCCGAGGGAGGGGAAACCTGGAAAATCACTGCCTGGAAAACCAACCCGGATCTGACTCTTACCGCCGGACACGGGAGAGGCAAGGAGCTGCCAGGCAGGCAGAAATGGCCTTTGGGACAATCCTGGGGGACAGCCAGGCCTGGCTCACTGCAGAAAGTCCCCTCAGGGCAGTCCCTACAAACAGACTGAGCACGGCCCTGAAAGAGAACACAGAGCCTGGCAGGGGAGGGGTATTGCTGCTTACCAGGAGAATAAATAAACTTTGTGTGTTCTACCAACCCCCAGGGAGTCCCTGTTGCAAAATAAACACTGAAGGGAATGACCTGCAGTCCAAAAGCAGCAAATTTGGGGAACCTGCACCCCTAAAGCAGGGGCAGGCACAGCCCTGATCAAAAACAGAAATGAGGGAAATGAATGGGTTAATTCACCCCTGCCAGGCCAAAGACTCAGCAGCCCTTCCAAACTGGTACTGTGCAAGAAAATGCAACAAAAGCTGCCAAATGAGCTGCAGGCAACAGCCCTGGACTGATGGATCTGATGTGTTCACCCAAAGGCTTTGGGTTCTTCCTCTGTTGCAGGGTAAAAGCAAAACAGGTGGTGATTACCCAAATCAGCAGAAATCCCCCAAACCCCCTTCTTTTCCATGCTGACCAATTCCAAACACCTTAGGAATTTCTACTCATGCATTTTTACAGTTTCCAAGGGCTCTGCTGACCCCCCAGGTGGGAACCCGAGGAACTCACAGGCTGGAAGGTGCCGAGGGGACACGGCTCTGGTTTGAAAGCTCCTGCTAGGGAATAATGTCCCTCCATCACCACGTGCTGCAGAGCACTTCTGGCCCCTCCTGTGCAGAAGTAACCAGGCTCACAAGGTCCTGAGGGGGCTTGGTTGTTTGTCCCATCACAATACAAGCTAAGTTGGGGAAAAAAAAAACAACAAACACAAAAAACTTGGGAAGCAATAATGCTTCCTTTCCTTTCCTTTCCTTTCCTTTCCTTTCCTTTCCTTTCCTTTCCTTTCCTTTCCTTTCCTTTCCTTTCCTTTCCTTTCCTTTCCTTTCCTTTCCTTTCCTTTCCTTTCCTTTCCTTTCCTTTCCTTTCCTTTCCTTTCCTTTCCTTTCCTTTCCTTTCCTTTCCTTTCCTTTCCTTTCCTTTCCTTTCCTTTCCTTTCCTTTCCTTTCCTTTCCTTTCCTTTCCTTTCCTTTCCTTTCCTTTCCTTTCCTTTCCTTTCCTTTCCTTTCCTTTCCTTTCCTTTCCTTTCCACCCCTTCCCACCCCTTCCCACCCCTTCCCAAACTTTCCCAAACCTTCCCTTCCCAAACCTTCCCTTCCCAAACCTTCCTCCTTTTTTCCTTTTCCTTTTCCTTATACAAAAAAAAGTCCCTGGAATTTCAAGGACCTGGCTCCTGTTTGCTCCCAGCTCTGGACACTCACCCAGGTGGGCAGTCCAGGCACTCCTGGAGGTTCCTGAGCCCACTGGTGTTGCTGAAAGTCCCTGGAGGGCAGGGGGTGGGCAAGGCAGAGCCAGGTGGGCAGTAGGACCCAGCAGGACACACAGCTCCTGTCACACCATCCGTGGGCCACTGAAAATGAGCAAAAGGATCATTTAAAAAAGGGAGAAAATGAGACTAAAATATTTAAGGCATTAAACTGACGTAGTCAATAAAGAAAAAAAAAATAGAGACATGCCCTTGTGCAGAGAACAGAGAACACCGACTTGAGGAAATTCAAAGAGAATAAATAGGGATGAAATTTCACACTGATTCACACCCACTGGATTTTTTACCTGGTGACATTTTAGTTAAGAAGGTGTCAGTGTTAAGAGGGGAATGGTATGACATGGCCACACTCCCTTTGAGGGTCCTCGTGCCATCAACGTGAGCGTGAGCAGCACAAAATTGCGACTGCCCAAATCATTGGGTTAAAGCAGGCACCAGAGCGGGGAAAATAAAACAACACAGTAGAGCACAGCGAGAAGAGGAGGAGCAAAACTGCTCAGTGGCACTTACTGGAGTCACAGCCCTGCCCTGGCAGTAAAATCCAGCCTCACAGGGCCCACTGGGGCCAGTCTGTCCTGGGGCAGCACAGTAGGAACCCCGAGCACAGGGGCTGCACCCCGAGGGTCCCGACAGCCCCTGCCTGTCCCCAAATGTCCCCTCCGGGCAGGGCTCAGGCTTGGAGCAGCCTTCAGGACAGTAAAAACCCTACAAAACAAAGCCAGATTGATACATTTAAGGCTTTTCTGTTAAATAAATCCCACAGAGCAGCTTCTTCCATGAAAGCAAGGAAAACCACTCACTGCTGGGCAGGGCTTGGGCTGTGTCAGGGCAGGGGAGTCACAGAAGTGCCCGGCTGGGCTTGGCTTGCAAACCCCTCCTCCCTCGGTGCTGGAGTTATCCCAGAAGCTGCCTGGCATGCAGGGGAAGGAGAAGGGGAATCCAGTGCCTGGAGGGCACAGGTAACCAGCTGGGCAATCCCCTGTCTGGGAACAAAGCACAGCTCAGGCTCGGCTGGTTGCTGCCCAGAGGAGAGAAATCTGTTCAGCTTCACCTGCAATTCCAATGACCTGGTGTTTCTCCACTGTGAGCAAAGAAGGGAAGAAAGGGAATTTACACTCTTAGCAGTAAAATTCTGACCATGTGGGATAATTATGGTAGGCAAGATGGTTTTAGGGTAAAATCTTGGCATTGAGACAAGTTTTGCCTGTAGAGTTTTGGGGGAGATGCTCTTCCATACTTGGAGAAAAGCTGTAACTGGGACAGAGTTATCACCTTACTCTTCAATAAAAACATGGATTCATCCATGTGGAAGAGAGTTCATCTGCATTTTTTTATTCTTTTTTTTTTAACAGCTATTAATATTTGATGAACTCATTCCTCCCTGAGACAAAACAGTTGCAGTGAAAAATCCCAAAACTCATTAGATGAGGAGCAGCAGCAATTCCTCACCTTTGAACTCTCTTTCCCAGCCTGCACTGACAGGCAGAAGGCAAAATAAATCAGAAAAAAATGCACAAAGAACAAAGTTGTCTCCATTAACAGATGCAGCCTGGGGTAAGAATTTTGGGGTAAAAATCGGGGAGAAGCTGGGCTGTACTTACAGGGTGAGGAATTCCTGGAGGCTCCGTCCCATCAGCGTAGCAGAACTTCCCTGCAGGGCAGGGTGAGCACCCAGCAGCACTGCTCAGCCCCCTCTGCTCACCATAGGTGCCGTTGGGGCAAGGCTGAGCCTGGAAATGAAATAGAAAAAGGGGTCTCTGACACCCTAAAACGAGTCCTGCAGCCCACAAGGGCAAGGCACAGCAGTTAAAGCTGTGAGAACAACTCAGAATGATTGTGTACAGCTTCTCAGGAAGTGTTATCCTGATATTATTATGATATTATTATGATAATAGGATGTGTCATTATATTATTAAAAGTTCTATGTGGGGCAAATACTGTCAAGATCTGTGAACACACAAAGAGTGCAGAAATCAGTAAAAAAAAAATACTGTTAGGAAAGGTTTTTCCATAGCAATGATCCCAGTGAGAGAGTGAAGAAATCAGGAACAAAATATTATTAGGAGAGGTTTTTCATAGTAATGATCCCAGTCAGAGAATGGAGAAATCAGAAACAAAATTATTAGGAGAGGTTTTTCATAGCAATGATCCCAGTCAGAAAGTGAAGAAATCAGCAAAAAAATACTTTTACAAGAGGTTTTCCACTGTAATGATCCCAGTCAGAGAGTGAAGAAATCAGGAACAAAATATTATTAGGAGAGATTTTTCCATAGCAGTGATCCCAGCCAGAGAGAACGGTGAGTCCCCAGAGCAGAGTCACTCACAGCATCCCCCTGGGGACAGAAGTGTCCCCGTGGGCAGGCGTTGGCAGTGGCATCTGGGACCTCTGCCTGTCCCCGCGGGCACAGCAGCCCTGCCGGGCACACCATGGCCAGCAGCATCGCCTCCAGGCTGGTGTTGTCACTGGCACAGAAGTGCCCGACTCTGCAGGGCCAGCAGGAGGCTGAGCCTGGCTCCTGGAAGGGGAAAGGATCCTGTGTCACTGCTGGACAATCCTCTGCAGCCATGGTGAGCCCCAAAGCAGGGCTGTGAGAGCAGCCCGTTGTATAAAACATTCCCTGTCCTGCTCAAGCAGTGCCACTGGCAACAAAACCCCTCCCATTTCCACCAATTCAGCACCTCAGAGTCTGCACCCTGCAAAAGGAAACCTGTGCTCCACAAATCTCCCTGTCACACCTGTGGGTTATCCACACAAACTCACAGCAGGGAATCCAACACCCTCTGCCAGCAGGAGCGGGGAGATACAGAAATATTCCCTCATGTTTCCCTGTTACACCCAGCTCCAAGGGCAAACGAGGAATAACCTGGGTCTATTTGCCAGGTGTAAATCTCCATTTGGAATTTATCTCCTCTCCAGTCTCAGTGGAGGGTTCCAGTGGTAGCTCCCAAATTTTTGCAGGGATGTTTGGTCAGGACAGAGGTGCCAGGGTTCTTCAACAGGAGTTTGTCACCAGCAGTGGCAATTATCAGTACAAAAACTAATCAGAGGTTTGGGGCAGATAAATATGAACCGAACCTTAGCACCTGTTTGTGGGAATAGTTGTGCCATCACTGTCCCCCTTGGTGACTCCACCCTGCTGCTTTCCCTCCCCAGGGGAATTAAATTCCCCCTGAGAGTTTAATCCCAGTGCCATCCAACACCTCCTTTTGAGCAGGAAGGAAACAGCGCTCTCTGCTCCCTGCCAGGACCAAACGTGCCACGAAAACCTGAGGTTTGCACCCAGCAGACTCAGGAGGGGTGAGCTGGGATGGCCTCTGGGGTGGAACAGCAGCAGGAGCAGGACTGCACCCCTGGGGGTGCTTTCCGTGTCTGGAGCAGCCCCAATCCTGCTGCAGGAGCATTGCCAATCTCTGGAATAGCAGTTTAACCCCTTGGAGAGCCAGCACAGGTGGTCAGTGATGTTTGAAGCTCTGCACAGAGCCACCCCAAATTCCCATGGATGTGTTGGGCTCATCCCAGTGCCCCCCTCGGGGCACAGCCTCAGCCTTCCCGGGGAGCTCCCCTGGTGCCAAATCCAGGCTTGTGCTGAAGGGAGGAAGGATGAAAGGATGGCTACGTACTGAGAAGTTGCCAGCCCCACAGGCTCGAGGGGTGACGGTGCCCAGCTCGGGGCAGTGGTGTCCCCCAGGACAGGGGGTGCAGTCTGCAGCCACCTCCGCCCCAGGGGCCGAGCGAAAGGATCCCCTGAGGAGAAAACACAACAGAGACACTCCCACACAGCAGCCAGGAAAAAATACAGTGATGCCTTTTTGGGCTTACCTAAAACCAGAGGGCAGACAAAATTAAGAGAATAAAAAGCAGTTCTGTTTATGGAAGGGCCTTCAGGTACATTTAGGGCAGACAAAGCCCACCCAAAATGGACAATGGTCACGGGTTTGCACACTTTGATCAGTTTGGGCCATTTGCAGATTGGGGCTTCATCTTCCAATGACAGCTCCAGGTAATGAAGTCATTGACCCCAAGTTTGCTGCCCCAACTCACTTTTGTTTCCATCTCTCAGGCCTGAGGCAGTGAGGTGTCCTTGACTGCCAGGCCTGGAGAGGAATTGTTGTGTCTGCCCAAAATGGGAGAACATCAGCTAACATTCTATCTGGAGTTTAGAGTTCTACACCAAAGAATGGCAGGATTACAAACAGATGAAAAATGGAAAAGCTGAAGTCCTAAGGCATCACCAGTGCACTCCATCCTGAATTCCTGCTGCTCTGATTAGAGGAAATATTCTGTTCCTGCAGCAAAACCCACCCAGTGCTGACAAAACTTACCCAGCCCACCTGTACCACATGAGATGAAAAGCGCCTCTGACAAAACAACAATCCACACCAGAACAGCCACAAAACGCCACGAACAAACCCTTCCCCTGTACCTGCACAGCCCCACGGCGCTGTCCTGCACTTACACTGGGCACAGCTCTGGTTTGGAGGTGCCAGGGGGGCAGAAGGCTCCGGCAGGGCAGGCAGAGCAATCCTCCAGCCGGCCCCTGCCCAGCCTGGTGCTGTAGGTTCCTGCAGGGCAGGGGAACTGCGTGCTGCTCCAGCTGCCTTTGCAAGGGAAAGAGAGCAGAGAACCACCCCAAACCTCAACACAGCTTCACACACCAAAAGCAAGAAGGTTTTTTGGTTTGGTTTTTGTTTGTTTGTTTGTTTGTTGGGTTTTTTGTTGTGTTTTTTTTTGTTTGTTTGTTTGGGTTTTTGTTTTGTTTTTTGTTGTTGTTGAGGTTTTTTTGGTTGGCTGTTAATTGTTTACAAGGTTTACAGTTGTAAATTCTAAATTTACATTTCATGTAAATTCATGTTAAAAAAAAATTCATGTTAAAAAAAAATCACTGCACACAGCTCTGATAACAACAAGAAAATCGGCATTTAGCAGCAATTAAAAATAAACATAAAAGAAAAATGTAAACAACTTGAATCTTAGCACACATACACATACGCACAAATCACCTTCTGACCAATAAATGGAGCAGTAAGAAAACTATCAGCCAATGGGAGGTCTGTGAAAACTGTGTAAAATAAATGATGGGAATAAATAACTGGCTTTTCCTGCATGAAGATAATGGAATCTTGGGTAACTTATACTAACTTGGCTAATCTCCTGCAGAATCTTTGCAGGAAGATTCTAATTTAAAATGGTTGCTTGTACCAGGTGCTTGATTGGGCATTTTAATTCTTTGCAAATTAAGTGGAGGGGGAAAAAAAACCAAACTAATGGGACAAACACGCTCTGGTCAAAGAAGATAAAACAGTGACTACACAGAAGGGACAGTCTGCTATCCATGGTGCTGAAAATACACCGATAAAGCCAGGGTGTGGCTTTGAGTTCACAAAGGGAAAAATTAATTAAATCTCCCCAAAAATAGTTAAATCTCCTTGACTCCCATGAGAAACCGCCTACCTTGAGGGCAATAGTGCCCTGAGCTGCATCTCCCCGTGGGGACACGGGCTCCTGCCACACAGAACCAGCCCGCAGGGCACGGAGAGCACTCCTGGGCCGAGGCCAGGCCGCTCCTGTTGCTCCAGGTGCCCGGGGCACACCTGAGCTGGGCCGGGTACCTGGTGCCAGGTGGGCAGTAGTGACCAACTGGGCACGGGCTGGGAGGCTTCTGCTGCCCCCCAGTTCCTGTGGAAACACCGAGGGAAATTTAAGAGCACAAAGGGCGGCGTGTTGGCGTCACAGCACCCAATTTCCCGAGGTTTCAGCTCTTTTTGAGCAGCCCTGAGTTAAATCTCCCCCTCACTTTTTGTATTTTCTCTTTTGTGTTTCGAATGGGATAACAATAATTACTGCCTCTGCTCTACCCCAGTGCTGCTTACTAATTATTATTAGCAATTATATATGTAATATAGCAATATATAACAATTGGCAATTTTTCACCATCTCCAGTGTCCTACGTGGTGCCCCTGCCCAAAGCTGGTGTGGAGATGAAGGCGAAGAGGCCACAAAAAAGCAAAAAGGCTTGGAAAGATGTAAAAACTGCCTGCCTCGAGGTCAGGAAGTTAAAACAGCAGCGAGGGATGGCACAAAGAGAGAATTCAGAGAAAAATTACCTCACCCAGCAGGCACAGAGGGTACTAAAGGGAGACTTTTTTCCCATTTCCCATCGCTGTGGTGCCTCACTGACCTGGTGCACTCTGTGACAGCAGTGACCAAAGAATTCAGCTCGTTTTTGTGCTAAAGCCACGTACCTCTGGCACAGACAAACCCTGCAGGGCAGGGCTCACACTGGGACTTGTCAAAGAGGTCCAGGCGGTGTCCAACAGTTCCAGGAGGACAGGCATTGCCGGGGGCACGGGGGCTGGCCGAGCCCGCGGGGCACACGTACCTGGGAACACAGCACAGCACCCGGGACAGGGCTGGGGGTGCCAGGGGGAGGAAAAATCTGTGTCCCACAGAAATATGGGGGTGAGGCAGCTGGGGAAAAGCTGATGTGGCTGCCAGTGACACGGCTGAGCACCGACAATGCACAGGTAAATGAAATTTAATGCACAGTTAAATGAAATAACACATAGTTAAAATGAAACTGCAAATGGAGCGGTTGTGTGAGGCATTTTAAAGCAAGAGTGGGTTATTCAGCCATGGGATGTGTGGCCTGGCTTCATTCTTGGCTGTTTTTACCTGTTTTGTGGAACCTTCCACCAGGACAGTCTGTGCCACACTGATTTACCACAATGAAACCTTGGCACAGGGCTTGAAGCCACCTGCACCCGAGGGGTGATTTCGTGGTGCCCTTCTGAAATCTGTGCCAACTGTTCCACTCTCAGGGGCACTCTCAGCTGCTCTTGCAGGTGGCTCTGACTCTCTTCACTCCATCCCATCAGCTGGAAACGGGGAGGAATCTCCCCAGGTTTCTGAGGGCTGAGGCTGCTGTGGGTTCCTGGGGGCTGGGTTGGCCTGGGGGGGGTTGAGAACTCCTCTGCTGGCAGCAAAGAACAACCCTGGGAGGCAGCAGCAGCACAAAACTGCCCAAGAGGAGGGAAACAGGAGGAAAACAGGAGCACAGAGTGATTCCCTTTGGGAGCAGATCCACCAGGAGGGCCTGAAGGAGGTTTTGGAGGCCACCACCAAAGGGAAAGCAGCTCTGAGGGCTCCAAAAATATTCCTGGTGGAAGGAGACAGCAGCACCTCCGTGCTGTGTGAGCTGAGGGAAAGGCGAGCAGGAAAAAGCAGAAAAAACTGCTCAAAGCAAAATCTGTGGAGGTGAAATGGCTGCACAGACGTGAAGCGGGCAGAAAATAATCCAGGCTTACCCTGCTGAGCACTCTGTGTCAGGCTGGGCCAGGCCAGCCTGGGTGCAAGCCCTGCCTGCTGGGCAGGCTCTGCAGTCTGCAGCCTCGTCCTGTCCTGGCAGAGGGTTGTGTGTCCCTGGCTGGCAGGGCACTGGGAAAGTGGCTCCAGCAGGGCAGAAATACCCAGCAGGGCACTTCAAACACCAGCCAGCTCCTAAAGGGAGAGATATTTAAGGTCAGGAAGGGATTATGACCAGCAGAGCATCCTACAAAATATTTCACTTCTGCTTCCACGTGCAGCAAGGAAATGTGATGGAATCACAGGAATACAGTTCTGCAAAGCCAGGAGGTGGTGGTGTTGGATTAGCTGAATTCAGTCCTGGAAGCACTTAAACCCTTCTGCTCTGTGCTCTGAGCCGCTCTGATGAGCAGGGAGGTTTTAAAACACAAACAAACCCTGAGCGCAGCCTCTGATGCAGGTACAGACAACAATCACTGTGCCTGGGGCTCAGCTGGGAGAGCCTGGGGTTTCCAGGAAAACCAGGCTCTTTCCATGCTCGAATTCAGGGAGATGAAGGGTTTTGCAGGCTGGAGATAAACTCAGTGCAAAGCTGCTCAGTGCACAGCCTGAGCTGTGATCATCCCTGAAATCCCGCCCGTTAAACAAAAGATGCTCCTGTTGCAACCTAAAGCAAGATCAAAACGTGATAAAACAACGAGCCAACAACTGTTGGCGTGTTTAGAAAGTGAATTTCATTACAAAACCTTCCCAAATAAATGAAACACAAATTCAGCCCAGGAGTGGCTGCTCTCCTCCTGAGCCAGGCCCTCCCAAAGCAAACAGAGCAATTCCAGGGGAAGAGAAAATGCTGCCTGAGGATGGAGAGCTGCCAGGCTGGACACTGCTCCAAACCTGAGTTTGTAAAGATTCAGTCATGCCCTGGTGTGTGTGTGCCTCTGCAGGCTGCAACAGAGCCTTACACCCCCCAGAATATCAGGATTCATTAAAATCCAGGCTTCTCCCTCCACAGACTGAAGGCACAGGGCCAGGCTGGGATTCCTCAGGGTGCCAAGTGAGTTCTGGGGTTGTCTCCCCCTCTGCCTTCCACCCACTTGCTCACTGTCACCCCTCAGAGAAATCTCAGTATTTCCTCCTTACACTTACACCTGACAGCCCCGAGGAGTGCAAGGTGGGGAAACCTCAGCAGGATGAAATCTGAATTTCTCCGGAGTATAAAATTCCCCAGCACTGAGCAGAGCTGAACCAACAAACCTGAGGGGGCTGCGCACTCCTGGAGCTGTGGGACCCACTCCAAACTCAGCCTCAAGCTGACAAAGCTTCCTGAGGTGGATCTGCACCCCCAGCAAATCCAGCTGGGTGGATTTTACACAGCCTGAATCCAGGCCACATGGGTACAGGGGCAGAAAATTCCCAGTTCTTGCCTGACTTTCTGGAGATGGTGGAGCTCAGAACAGATTGAACAGCGTGGCTGCCTGGACACTTCATCTGAGATCAGTGAGGGAGCAGATTTCCAGCAGGGAATCCCAACATGGCTTGGGCTGGAAAGGACCCTAAAGCTCATCCCATCCCACCCCTGCCATGGGCAGGGACATTTCCACCACCCCGGGCTGCTCCAGCCTGACCTTGGACACTCCCAGGGCAGCCTCAGCTCCTCTGGCCAATCTAAGCGTGTTATCTCTGACCTGAGCTTTCATCTGTCTGCAGCACCAGGCTGGACCTGTTGCTGGGCAATAAATGTGATGTGAAATATCAAATTTCACTGGAAAACAAGTTTGTCACACTTGGCACAAACAGTGCAGGGGGTGAGCACAGCAAGGCCATCAGGGCAGGGTGTTGGGGACATCCTGTGGCCTCTCAGAGTTTGTCCCTGTATCCTGTGGCATCAGGAGTTTTCCTGCCTTTGCCAAGTGCTCCTTAGGAGAGATGACAACATCATTACAGAAAGCAGCACAGGCACAGCACAACAGCTTACATTATTAAACCCAAAGAGTTTTTCAACTCCAATTTACTGAGCAGCTCCTACACTGATTTTGTTTTCAGATGCCACCGGCCCTGTCTGTTGAATTTGGCTGCCTTGATGAGATGTGAGGTTTGCTCATCGCTGCACCAGGGAAATGGTTTTATTTTTTTAAATAAATAATAAATAAATAAATAAACACCCTGGTTTTAATTCCAGGGGTGGCTGGAAGGCAGCAGCTCCCTGGACTTGCCTTTTGAGCAAAGAAAAATCGTTCAACAGTCAAGACAGTTTAGCAGCTGAGTCATTTGCTGGAAAAGAAATTATCAGATAGAAAAAGATATGGATTGATTGGAGGGAGATAATTAATTTCTTAGCACATGAGGGGAAAAACCCAAGAGATGCAAAGGGAGACCGAGCACCTGAGCTCCAGGTTTGTGCTCCTGCCTGGGATTTGTGACCCTGGGTAGGATATTCTGGGCTTGGGCCAAGGTTTACTTTGGTGGATTGGGCTAATTCGTTGAACCTCCCAGTATTTTTCTATTTGTACAGCATTTTTAAGGACAGAGAGGGATTTTTATACCTTTATGAGAGACACTGAGATGCTCTGAAATGCTCAAACCCGGGCAGAGAGAGCTGTAACCACCTGTGATTATAAAGTCAGAGCTCCCTTCCCATGCCTAAGCAAAGATTTGATTCCAGAAAAGACTAACAAGCCTTTATTATTCTGCCTTTTAAACTTAATTTCACCACAACTAAACTCAAATCTCCTCGCTTTCCCCACGTTTCCCAGTCATTAGGGTGACTCAGTGCTGTGTGTACAAAACAAAGTTCTACTGGCTTAGAAATCCAAAGCAAAACAAAAATATTTAGAAGGAAGCATCACAGCTGGAAATCTGGGGAAGCCTTGTGCTGCTGCCTTGCAGCACTCGGAACATTGCAAACATCACAGACTCCTTCATCTGCCTGGCATTTTTAAATTTAAGGGCAGGGCCTCAGCAGCTTCTGAAGGCAGAAATTCCAGGGCTTTTTTGGCTGGTAGAATATAAAATTGTCCCTGATCTGTAACCTCATTTCCTCTGGATGCAAGAATGGGCTGAGGACTGTTGTGAGTGATTCAAATAAAGAATAAAGAACCCCAAAGGAAAGGAGGATGCTTCCATTGTGTTCCTCTGCTCCCACTCAGGAGAGAGCTTGGGGAGGAGTCTGAGAGATGAGGCTGTGCTGGAAAAGTTCACCCAGAGTGTTAAAAAAGTGCCTCCAGTGCAAGGCTGCAGTTGAATAAGTTTTAAACCAGAAAGTTTCCGAGTTTTTCATCACAAACTGATCTGCTGGCCGACCTCAGCAAATTAAAATTTTAGGACACAGACCTGGTAAGAACGAGGAGCTGCTGCTGGCTCTGGGAATTCCCTCCCTGGGCTTGAAGCTTCCAGCTGGGCATGGAGGGACCTCGAGGCCATCAGGACAGAAGTGACCTGGAGAGAATTAAAAAAAAATTCCCAGATTCTGGGCAGCTCAGGCTCTACCTGCCTAAAAATTTCTTGCTTGTGTAAAGCTGAGCTGGCAGAGGAAATTCAAACCTTTAACACAAAATGATGTTTTTAAATTCAAAATAATCAGTGAAATTTCTGGCTAAATTAGTTTTGTTAGCATGGTTAGAGTTAATTTTTCTCTCTTTCTACTCCAATTCTTCTGCTGTCTCCAAGATTATGGAGATTAAAGATCAGCTGAGGTGTTCCTAATATTTTCCCAAGCACCACATTCCTCTCCCCGGTTCAATACATGATCTTTCACCTAAAATCCTGCTGGCAGTTGACATCCACCTGGAATTAATTGCTCTTCCCAATTAAGGTTTTGCAGAACCTGATCAGCAAATGGTTTCCTAAACTCCAGATGGATGCTTGAAGAGCAGAAAGAAAAAGCATGCAGGATTAACTGAGCCACTGCCATGCTGAAATCCATCGCTGTGCACTTCTCTCATGCAGTAAATACACAGATTATGTGTAATTAAAATCAGTCAAAGCACAGAAAAGAACAAGGGAATCTCAGGCTGGTGATGGAATTCCAACTCCTTATCACATCAGGGCTTTGGGATTGGTCTGGGGGGGCTTGGATTTAAGAACACTGAATTCCAGCATGGGATAGTCCATGTTTGTACTGGAAATAACAGAAATCTTGTTTCTACTCCCTCCCCCATGTCTCATAACTGAACTACTGAAATCCTGATCTCTTCAGCTTTTCCATTCACCCTTTTTCTGGGCAGCAGCTGAGGTACCCAGAGCACAGGAATTCATTATTTAATAGGAGAGGTTCTAATTACAGCCGTCAGAATCGAGTTACTGAGCTTGGTGACTCTGCAGGAGGCACCTGGAGCTGCTGATGGAATCATCTCCTGTGGCAACCCCGGGCTTGGAGGAGAGGGAAAAGCATGGAAGGACCTCAGATTGTCAACTGCTGATCCCTGTACAGGCTGACAGCTACACCCCAACTGCTGATCCCTGTATGAGCTGACAGCTACACCCCAACTGCCGATCCCTGTACAGGCTGACAGCTACACCCCAACTGCCGATCCCTGTACAGGCTGACAGCTACACCCCAACTGCTGATCCCTGTATGAGCTGACAGCTACACCCCAACTGCCGATCCCTGTACAGGCTGACAGCTACACCCCAACTGCCGATCCCTGTACAGGCTGACAGCTACACCCCAACTGCTGATCCCTGTATGAGCTGACAGCTACACCGCTGATCCCTGTACAGGCTGACAGCTACACCCCAACTGCTGATCCCTGTACAGGCTGACAGCTACAGCCCAACTGCTGATCCCTGTACAGGCTGACAGCTACACACCAACTACTGATCCCTGTACGGGCTGACAGCTACACCCCAACTGCTGATCCCTGTACAGGCTGACAGCTACACCCCAACTGCTGATCCCTGTACAGGCTGACAGCTACACCCCAACTGCTGATCCCTTCATGAGCTGACAGCTACAGCCCAACTGCTGATCCCTGCACAGGCTGACAGCTACACCCCACTCTCCATCAGGCCTTTCCCCCTGGGTTCAGGTGGGCTGGGGAATGGGGATTGAAGCTGAGGGTGTGTGCAGGGAATGTTTGGTGATGTTGCTGCTCCATTTAGACCCAAAATTCCCTTGCCAGGGACTGTATGGAAGGGTGGGACAGGATTTACGTGGGGGGATCATTCACAAAACACAAGCACGAAGAATAAACTCATCCTGCACTACCAAATCCTCACTGGGCTTATGCACATTGCCTGGGACACGCCAGGATTTTAATCCTGCAGAAAACTCTCTTTTTATAGGGAAACTGTGGCCCATGGCCTTTCAGCACTGGAAGGTTTCTCCTGCCCTCTTGCTGAATAGTCAGAATTTCAAAAGGCAATTGTTTTGCAACAAAACCTGCTCAGTCTATTCCCCTGCTGCCTCATTCTGCATCTCAGTGACACCCTCAACAACACACAGCAATTTCCTAAACATGGGCTTGTTTGAGAGTGCCGAGCAGAGAGGGAAATTAGGTAAGAAAATCAGTGTTCCCCTCTTTGGCTCCTAATGCCTACAGCTCTCACAACAAATGGTGCTTGTGATAGCCAGTGAATCAAGGCCTGGAGTGGAGGGAGCCCTGACTGTACGTAAATCAATTTTACAGATGATCAGTTAAGAATCAGAGTGAGAGCTCTGCTTTCTGTGTGAGCAGAGAACCCCAGAGCTTCCCGCGTTGCTCAGCAACATTTGCACACTCTGCTTTCCATCCCGGGGCTGCATCAGCTGCACCTCTCCCATAAACTCTCCAAACCAGCTCTGATCCTTGGTGTTCTCTCACTTTCCTTTCTGCCCTTTGTCAGCTCTTTGGAGCAGCAGGAATTAATTTTAATCTCCAGTTTTACCCTTACATAAGGTTCCACCCAGTCAGAGAAGGGTTACCAGAGCAAAATGCCACTCCAGTCTCCTTAAATTCTGTGTTTTATTGAGCACAGAAGAACCCTGTGAGATATTTACCTGCTGGGCAGGGCTGGCAGGGCCTGGAGTCCTCAGCTGGGAGGGAAGCAGGAGTGCTGCTGATGCAGAGGGTGCGGGTGGGGTCGGGCTGCTGACCTGCCGGACAGGGCTGAGGAGAAAAACACAAATTCACAGCAGAAAAAGGTCAAATTTGGGCCCAAAAGCAGGATCCCAGGGTCAGGAAAAACTCCATTACTACATTCTTTCTTCTCTGCCTCACACTGCTTCAACTCTATTCTCCAATGGCAATTTCCAGATGCAAAAATGGTACTAAAAATTGTGTCAGAGGAAGAGGAGGGGCCACATGGGTTTGCTTTCAGGGGTGGGCAGAGATGTCCCCTTTGGAGATTTTCTCCCAAATTTGCCCTAAACCAGGACAATCAAAACATCCGCTCTGTGCTAGGGAGGTTCTGAGCATCTTGGAAAGGGAGGTCCCAGCTCTGAGCTCTGGTCCAGCCCTGGCTTCCCCAGCCTTTGGGAGCCCTTGGAGGAAGGGCTTGTTGAGGTTTTTAGGTACCAGCACCTTGCTGAGGTGTTCAGGTGCCAGCAGAGTGGAAGGAGCCGTGCACCCCCTGTTAGTGTGACTGCTCCGTGTTCGCTGTTGGGGTTGGACACAGGAGCCGTGGAACAGGTTGGCTTTGCCCACCACGGATCTCCTTGTTGGTCTAGAGGCTCCTACAGCACAGGAGGTGCTGCTTTCCCTCCCTGCCTGCTTTTAGCTGCTCTGCTGAGGTGGTGTTCAGTGCCTGTGGATGGGGCTGCTCTGATTTCCCAGAGAGGAGATGCCTTATCTCCTTCAGAGCTGATGGAGTTGCCTTTGAACTGGCAGAGTGCCTTGTAATCGCCTACTGAGCCTCGTGGGCTCTCCCTCAAGCAGAACTGGCTGTTTGAGTTGGTAAACATCCTTCTGGAGCCGGTGTTTTCCCTTCCTTTTGGCCACTTTTCAGCAGCCCATAAATCTCAGGGCTCTGCTGGCCGGCCCCGCTCTCCAGGCTGAGGTGGCCGTGGGGACAGCCCTGCAGGCACAGCAGCACAGCCACAAAAAAAAGGAGTTTTACACACAAATAATGCAAAGCAGCAGCTCCAGGGATGCCCAGCTCGCTGCCAGGGAGGATTTTCCATTTTGTACACTCCTGATTTCCCACAGGTCCTTTTTCTGCACCGAGGCAGAGCCCCTTGCTGGATACCTGGAGGGACAACCTGCAATCTCTGAGCCCAAAAGTGTGGGGACTTCCTGAAAAACTTCAACACAGGAAACTTTGCAGGAAAACGGCAAAAATCTGAGGAGAAGCCTGAGATCAGGTGGTTAAAAACACACAGGAGAAGAGGCAAAAAGGACTTGACTTTGCTCGCTGCCTTCAGCTCACCTGGCAGGCTGAGAGGTTTCCCTGGGCAGTCAGTTCATTGGCAGTGCCCAGCGGGCATTTCCTTGGAGCTGCTCGGCCTCCAGGGCAGCTGGATCAAAAATAACAAAGTTATAAAATTAAATTCTTTAATTGCTTTTGAATTCCATCCCCAGTCAGCCAGCATGGGAGTTGTGTAAATACAAGGACATCCCCCTTTGCCCACTGCTCAAAAAAAGAATAGTTTTGGCCACAGAACCGTGGATTTTAACCCAAATATTGTAGTTTTCCTGCTCAGCTGATTATTCACATAGAAAAAAAAAAAAAAAGACAATATGTGGTGGGGTATTTTGGTGATTTTGTTTGTTTGTTTGTTTTTGTTTTTTTTGAGGGTTTTTTTGTGCCTCACCTCCAGCCCTGCATTTAACCAGGGCAGCTGGATCAAAATTAACAAAGTTATAAAATTAAATTCTTTAATTCCTTTTGAATTCCATCCCCAGTCAGCCAACGTGGGAGTTGTGTAAATACAAGGACATCCCCCTTTGCCCACTGCTCAAAAAAAAAAAATGGTTTTGGCCACAGAACCGTGGATTTTAACCTGAATATTGTAGTTTTCCTGCTCAGCTGATTATTCACATAGAAAAAAAAAAAAAAAAAGACAATATGTGGTGGGGTATTTTGGTGATTTTGTTTGTTTGGTTTTGGTTTTTTGAGGGTTTTTTTGTGCCTCACCTCCAGCCCTGCATTTAACCAGGGCAGCTGGATCAAAATTAAAGAAGTTATAAAATTAAATTCTTTAATTGCTTTTGAATTCCATCCCCAGTCAGCCAACGTGGGAGTTGTGTAAATACAAGGACATCCCCCTTTGCCCACTGCTCAAAAAAAAAAAAGGTTTTGGCCACAGAACCATGGATTTTAACCCAAATATAGTAGTTTTCCTGCTCAGCTTATTATACATATAGAAAAAAGAAAAAGAAAAAGAAAAAGAAAAAGAAAAAGAAAAAGAAAAAGAAAAAGAAAAAGAAAAAGAAAAAGAAAAAGAAAAAGAAAAAGAAAAAGAAAAAGAAAAAGAAAAAGAAAAAGAAAAAAAGACAATATGTGGTGGGGTTTTTTGGTGATTTTATTTGTTTCTTTGTTTGTTTGTTTTTGTTTTCTTGAGGTTTTTTTGTGCCTCACCTCCAGCCCTGCATTTAACCAGGGCAGCTGGATCAAAAATAATGAAGTTATAAAATTAAATTCTTTAATTCCTTTTGAATTGCATCCCCAATCAACCAGTATGGGTGTAGTGTAAATACAGGAACATCCTCCTTCGCCCATTGCTCAAAAAAAAAAAAAAAAAGGTTTTGACCACAGAACCGTGGATTTTAACCCAAATAATATGGTTTTCCCATTCAGCTGTTTATTCACAAATAATAATAATAAAAAAGATGGGTATGGCCACAGAACCATGGATTTTAACCCAAATATAATGGTTTTCCTGCTCAGCTGATTATTCACATAGAAAAAAAAAAGACAAAAAGACATTATGAGGGTTTTTTTTGTGGTTGTTTGTTTGTTTGTTTGTTTGTGGGTTTTGGGGGGTTTTTTTGGTGGTTTTTTTGTGGTTGTTTTTGTTTTTGTGGGGTGTTTTGTTTTTGTGTGGTTTTTTTTTTGGGTGGTTTTTTTGTGGTTTTTGTTTTGTTTTGGTTTGTTTTTTTTGGTTTTTTTTGGGGTGTTGTTTTTTTGGGTTTGTTTGTTTGTTTGTTTGTTTTGTTTTTTTTTTTTGTTTTTTTTTGTGCCTCACCTCCAGCCCTGCATTCTAACCCTCAGAATATTCAGAATGCCAAATGCCACGAGTATTTAACTCTTTTTTTTTCAGGGGACTTACTAGAACCCCGCAGGGCACTCCAGGCAGTTGCCAGCTGTGTAATAATGCCCCTGCCTGCAGTCGATGAGGCAGTGGCTCTGGCAGTCCAAGCTGCAGTCAGCTGAGAGGGAAGACACCCCTGAAAGAAAAAATAAATTAAATAAATTTCAGGTACAATTAACAAGTATTCCAGGCTCCAAGCTAAACAGCCACTTATTATTACACCACAATGCGCTATCACTGCCTGTTATCACTCAGCCTGATGTGTTGACAGCTAAAATTAAGAAAAGTTTCAAATCTGCTCCCTTAACATTTTAAAGTAAATTTTCAAAGCACAAAATCCTGGGGGAAACCCCAATTTCAGATGCTTTGTCAAACTAAACCATTCACCTGTGGAAAAGGCAGCAGGGAGCCTCTCTCAGCTTTAGGAAAGTCTTGTTTTGTTTGCCAGGAAGCTGAAAAGCTCAATTTTCAGGAGAGCTGCAAACAGCAGAGATGGAAAGAGCCAAGGGACAAAGGGATGTAATTTTGTAATTTCAGAAATTCATAATTTCAACCAAAGACTGCTTTTTCTTCTCTATTTCAGCTCTTCAGTCCACACAGTAAAGGCAAATTTATCCATCTCTCCTCAAAAAATCTCCTGACATCACATTCTATGAGTGATAAATTCTTCACAAAGAGGAAGACACTTGAAGGCTGAACTTAAAAATTTGAACAAACACTTAATTATCTCCCTTTTTTGCATTTCTTACTGTCAGATTTAGATTCTGTCATGCCTCTGTCCCAGTGAATTACTCTGGTTTTTAAAAGTGAGTTTCACCATGAGGATTTCAGAGGAAGTTCCTCACAGGGAGCCAAACCTGAGTGTGCAGGGTGGAAAGGAAAGTTCCAGGAATTTTTCCTCTTTGTTTCATACTCAAATAAGCACCTTGGGATTGCTGTTATCACAGCACGCTGACATTTTTATGATTTTTTTTCTCTATTTTGAAAATTAAAGCTTCTTGGTAAATTCATCCCCCACCTGTTCTGTTTTTTCTCCTAAATTAATTCCTAAAAAATTGTGCAGCCACACTTTTTGAGCAAAATGAGCTAAAACTTACCATCTTTAATGCTGCCTGGAATTGGGAAGGAAACAGCATCAGCAACAATTAAAAACAAAACCAAAACAAAAAAAACCTCAAAACCAAAAGAAAAACAACAAAATCAAACAAACAAAAAAACCACACACACACACACAAAAAAAATCCAGAAAAAAACCCCAAAAACACAAGAAAAAACCCAGCAAAACAAAACAAAAATGAACTTTGCTTGTACAAAAGTCACCCACTCACCTCTGAGGAAGCTCCTCAGGCTCCAGAACAAAACCAGCCAACCCAAAGCCTGAGCCATGGGAGCTTGTGGGCAGCTCCTTAAAAGAAGAAAAGCTCAGAGCTTGTGATGGAAATGTTTCTTGAGCTCCTGGTGCTGCCTTTGTTGAGGCTCGGGGTAACCCAACCCCTTCCAGGTAATCACTTTCCACCCCAGCCCAAATGAAATGGAAACCGAGCTGCAGGAAGAGGAGATGGACAAAGAGTTCCTCCCAGGGGGACTCCCTGCAGCCCTGCTGGGGCTAAAATGTGAGAAAACTCCTTTAAATGGGAGATAATGAACACCCTTGGAGCATCCCCAAGGAAAATTGGGATGAACACAAGGAAAACTGGAAGTGCACTTGTCACCATTTATTGAATCTGTCTGGCTGCCCATAATCAACCCCGAGGAAAGGGCCCTGCAAGGTCACAAATGTCTTCTTTTCCTTCTTTTCCTTCTTTTCCTTCTTCTCCTTCTTTTCCTTCTTCTCCTTCTTTTCCTTCTTCTCCTTCTTTTCCTTCTTCTCCTTCTTTTCCTTCTTCTCCTTCTTTTCCTTCTTCTCCTTCAACACCCGGGTGAAACATTCCAGGTGAAGCATTCCCTGTTTGCCAGCAGTTTGTTCTGCAGTTTGAGGGTTTTGCTGGAAGCTGAAGGCCGGGATGAACTCTCATTAAAGCAGGATTTTCCCTTGGAATGTTCACTGCCCACTCATTTTTCCTTTTCCGAGGTAACTCCTCGATGATGCTGGGCACTGGGGAGGAAGGAGATCTTCCAATTTTCATTGAATCCCAGAATGGTTTGGGTTGGAAGGGAAATTAAAAATCAGTCCCATGAGCAGGGATAGTTCCCACTATCCCAGAGTGCTCCAGCCTGGCCTTGGGCACTTCCAGGGATCCAGGGGCAGCCACAGCTGCTCTGGGAATTCCATCCCAGCCTCTCCCCACGCTCCCAGGGAGGAGTTTCTCCCCAATATCCCATCTAAACCCTCTCCCTTCCAGTCTGAAGCCATTCCCCCTCGTCTGGTGACTCCTGGAATTGAGCTGAGGACAAATTCAGTGACAGCAAAAAGCTG
The DNA here is from genome assembly GCF_021018805.1 of Prinia subflava. Classification (NCBI taxonomy): domain Eukaryota; kingdom Metazoa; phylum Chordata; class Aves; order Passeriformes; family Cisticolidae; genus Prinia; species Prinia subflava. Next base: position 3,618,461 of record NC_086268.1, read on the forward strand.
GGAAGGGCAGCCCTGCCACACACAGGAGGAATTCCACTCCTGGGCTGCCTGACTTCACTTCCCAAACAAAGACCTTCAGAATCTGGACCAAAATGTGAATTGTGCATTGTCCTTGAATTGTCCAAGTCCTCTCATGCAGGTGAGGGAGGACATTTCCAGACAGGAGGAGGAGAAACTCTGACCCACAGAGGGGCCTCACACCTCTCTTCCCACCCAGCGAAGCACCATCTGTTCCCCTTTTAAAAGTCTTCAATTAAACTCCTCCAGCAGAACTCAGATGAGTCTTTTCTTCCTTTTGCACAACTATTCCTGAAAAAGCTCTGCCATTATCTTATATTACAGGCGGGGATTGCCAATTAAAACCTAATCAACACAGTGTAAAGGCAGGCACCAGGCCAAGTGCTTCTCATTTTCTTCTCATTTTCGACCTGCTTGTCCCTTGTACTTCAGAAAGCTCAGAAAAGGTGGAAGATGCAATTGGAGGCAGAAGAGATAAGAGGAGGGTTTGATTCACTTTGGTTTCCAGTTCCCCAGTTAACTCCAGAACACTCAGATTTATGCAGAGATAGCTCGGGGGTCAAATCCCCTCCTGTTGCTCTGCAGAACTCTCAGATTCATGCAGAGATAATTTACAGGTCACATTCAATCCTGTGGCACGAACTGGAGCGTGGGGAAGGGTCAGCTGTTCCATTGTGGTCTCATTTGAGGGATGAAATGCTGACTTGTCCTTCCTCTGACCAGGCACTGGAGCCCTGAGGGGCCCTGACTTGCTGGATGCCACATCCTCATCTGGGATAGTTGTTACCATGAGATTTCCTTGTTTGCTGAGTGTTCATATTAAGTAGAAGGTTTCTCACCCTCTCACGCTGGTTTCAGGAAAACAGCAGTTATATTTTGTAAACATTGTCATTATTTTTACATTCTTATCCTCGGAGAGGAATGATTGTGTGACAGTCCCTTTGACCGATGTGGTTGAGAGGTGGGAATGCCACTCTCCAATCCTTGCTAAAAGTATATAATAAGAAGTAATAAAGAAGGTGGGGAGATTCTCCCTGCTGCTCCTGCCCTCCCAAATTCTGGGCTCTGTGTGTCTTTTCAAGCGAGGCTCACAGCGACATCAGCAGCCCTGAGAATTCCCAATTCCCAGCACAGAACCTCCCAAAGCAGGTCCTGATCTCCTTCATCCACACCCGTTTGGAACCTTCCCACTTCCACTGCAGTCAGCACCAAGGAAAATCTGCCCTGATTGCTTCTCCTCAGGCACTGCCCTGTGAGGCAGCAGCGACCTGGGACCCACTCCAGGATTTTGGGATTTGCTTCCACACAGCAGCAGCAGCAAAATTCATCCCAAACATCCCCAAACCCCTGCACTTCACACTGAGCTCTCTCTTCCTGCCTACAAAGAAAAGCTGCTCTGATTTCATCCTCTTCTGTCAGCAAACAAATGGACACGGATTGAATTATAAATCAATCCACAGGGATGGGAGAGTGGCTCCAGCAAGGAAAATAAATAAGAATGTCTTCCTCTCCATGCAGGTGCTGGAGGATGACCAGGAATCAGCATATTCATCCCTCTGGGGTACAAATAGCTCAGCTTCCAGCACTGACACACTCATCTCTCCTCTTGATGCTGCCCTGGGAAGCTCTGACTCTTCCTGAATTCTTTGGTCAGTCCTAAAGGAAACAGTCAGCCCTGAAATATTTGGAGTCCTTCACCATTTTTCTTGATTTGAGCCCCCCAAAACTCACTCTGTTCACCCCAGTGGCACCTCCCAGGTGTGGAATCAGCAGCACTGCAAGGGCAGGAATTCCTCAGAGCAAGAATTTGGGGTGTGAACACACCGGGAGGGACAGGAATGACCTGGAACCTCGCAGGGAGCTCCAATCACTCATCCTGAAATTGGTTTCCATTTCCACACAGGCAATTTTCCTCAGCCATCAAACCTGATAAAATATCCCTTTCCTAAATGAAAAATATGCAAATGCCCCAAATTGCACATCTCATTTCACCCACAGTGAGTGCAGAGGTGAAAACGTAAAGTGGGGAAAGGACAGAGACAGCTCAAAGCTTGGGGAAAAGCAGGAGCTGGAAAACATACTGGGAATTATTTCATTATTTATTTGTATGGATAGAGATTTCAGTAGCACCAACAGCTCACAGAGGTTTCAAAATGAAAGGAGAGATCTGTGATTTTGAATCCAAACTTCTTGTACAGCAGCAGGAAGGACATTTCGACTTCAAGCCACCCCTTTGATGAAATGACAGGAATGGCAGTGATGGGTGAGGGTGGAGCCTCCTCTCCTGCGCTTCCCTCTCCCTTTCCCTCCTTTTTTTCATTCTTTTTTTTGTTGTTGTTGTTGGGTTTTTTTTGGTTTTGTTTTCGGGTTTTTTTTGTTTGTTTGGTTGGTTGGTTTTTGTTGTTATTGTTGTTGTTTTTGTTTTTGTTTTCACACGGACTGGATTATGTCTGTAAATTCTTCTCTTCTGTACAGGACTAGGAACAGGTACAGGAGAAGATAATCCAGGAAAATGTGGCCACTTCATAGGAATATCCAAGAATGGAGCAGGGATGGAGCAGGAGCAGCAGGGTAAAAATGTGAAAACCAGGGTGTTTCTCCTCCCAGCTGAGGGCTGGCCACAAGCCTGTAATCTTCAGGGTCTGAAGTCTGTAAATATAAATAGGAATGTGCAGCTTTGATGCTGTACCTTTGATTTAATCACAAAATCCTTCAGGTTAGAAAAGACCTCAAAGAGCAGCAAGTCCAACCTTAAAACACACAAAAAACCCTCACAACACCCCAGAACTGGAGTCCAGATAACCCAACCCTTTCCAGACACTGATAAATTAGCACACAGTGCAGAAATATCACAAGTTTAAAGGCTCCAACCAGCACCAGATCTGCTTTTGAGAGCCCCTGCTCTGCATTTTATTGGCAAACCAAACTGCTGCCACAGCAGAAAAGCAGAGGTAGCTGCTGACTCCAACAAAATTACACTTTAATTTCAAAGTGCCCCCCGCCACTGACATTATTTATTTGCCTCATTTCCTAATTAATAAAATCACAGGAGTAGGCAGCAAAACAAAGGCATCAGCATAACCACCACAGGTTTAAACATTGCTTTGAGTGTGGCAAATGCCCCTTCAAAAAAACCTCTTCTTGCAGGGGACAGAAAAGTTTAAAGCCTCCTACATCCTCTGAAAAGCAGGATCAATTCTGTCAGGCAGCAGCAGCAGAAGTAACTCTTTTAAGCCGTGCCAAGACCTTGCAGAAGATTTTAGCAGGGAAATTGGTCTGTGGCAGAAGTCTCCAAGGCCAAGCTGGCAGCTTAAGAGCAGGAGTCCAGGAAGAGGAAAAGCCTGAAGTGAGTGCCAGCAACAGAAGATGAAACGATTGAAAGGAGCTCTGGACAAGAGGGGAAAAAAGGCTTTCAAAACATCAGGCTGGTAATTTATCAAAAGCTGCGAGTGTTATATTGAGGGAGCTCAAATAACCCATCAGAGGCACTTAATGATCGCTCCCTCTCCTCATCCCAAAGTCCTGACTCTGAGATGTTTCCAGTGGCATCCTCAGATCCAGATGAAAGCAGTGAGTGGTCCCAACAGGACAGCAGAGATGAAACCAGCGTGTCCATCCAGGAGGAAAAACTTCAGGCCAGCTGGATCCCACCAGGAATTCATCTGAAAGCTGAAAATGTTAAATATTCTCACAGTGCCTAACTGCAGCTAAAGGGCATTTATTAAAACTGAATTCCTCCTAGGAAACGCTGTCTTTATAAGCCCATATGATCCCAATTTCAGGGTTTTGTGGCTTGGACTCATTTTGCAGCCCTGAACAAAGCTGCTTGGATGTTTATTTATCCCTGGAATTTTTGTAGAGCCAGCGTTGTACAAGTACAGTTTGAATTACAGGTGCCTTGCATCCACTAGAATTGGTAAGAGCAGGGAGAAAAAAAAGTGTTAAATCCACATTCCTGATTTATTCTCCACAGCGTGCCCAAAAATCATTATTTCTCATTTCCAAGCTTAAACACTTGAACAGCCTCTTTATCTCACTTTTACCTGCTCCAAGAGTGTCAGGAAGCTTTAGCAATTATGAAAAAAGCACTTGAAAACCTAAAGATTGGCCCTGTCGTGCTGATTCCATTCTTCCAAGAATCTTTCAGATCCCTTTTTCCCCTGCAATATCTTCTGTCAGCTGAGTTTTCTGGAACTCACCCCTATTTCCAGGGGGAATTTTAGCACAGGCACCGGGGCTGAAGAGATGAAACTTCTTCCCTCGCTGCAGAGAAATCTCTAAAGCTATTGTTAAAATCACCTATTCCCTGGAACAAAGGCCATGCTCCATAGAATGGGGTTTTTTTTCTGTGCTGGTGAGTCACTGTCACTCAGCAAGCAGCACTAAAGAGTTCATTTAAGCTTTGCCTGAAAGTTCATTTAAGTTTTTTTTTTCTCAAAGATCCACTTTACGTGCTTGAAAAAAGGGAAGAAATTTAAAGAGAGGACACTTTAAAAAGTGGCAAAATTCTGCCAAGTGAAACATGTCAAAAAAAATCTCAGTTTCTAAACTCTGGTTCTTCTAACTGAACATTTCTTACTTCTTTTTATTTTTTATTTTTTATTTTTTATTTTTTTATTTTTTTATTTTTTGTTTTTTAACAGAAGGAAAAATCAAGATCAGAGGGCAGGGCACAGCATTTCAGCAGATTCTCAGAGCTGTTACATTTATTTACAACCTCTCTCCTGTCACCCTGTGTCTTCCCACAGGAAAATGCTCGAGAGTCAGGGCACCAAATGTGTTTTACACCTGGGATACTGAGGCATATTCAATCCAAATCCATGAAGGAAAAGCTTTTTGGGAGGTTCTACTCTGTGCTAACCGAGGTACACACCCAACCCTTCAGGCACCTGCAATATCCTCTGTAATTAGACAGGTTTCCTACTGGTTTGACTGGATTTGGCTTAAACAGAGGAAAACAACCTGGAATTGAGTGGTTTCTGCTCCACTGGATGCCCAGTTACCTTCCAAAAGTGCCTTAGGATGCAGCTGTAAAAGCTTTTCCAGACCCTCCTTTTAGTGCCTTGCCTAAGGCCAAAAAGAAATTAAAGCACAGCAGGGACCAGAGCCCCAGAATTCCCAAATTTAAGAGCCTCCTGCTCCACCTGAACAAAACATTTCCTGCAAGCACCCAGTTCAAGCTGCTGCTTCACCACAGAACCTGAGATTCCAGCAGACATTTCCCCATTCACTCCTTCAGGAACAGCTATTCCCACACAGCCAGTAGGTTTGAATGGATTGTTGGTTATTCCCATCCAGTAAATTTGGATGGATTGTTGGTTATTCCCATCCAGTAAATTTGGATGGATTGTTGGTTATTCCCATCCAGTAAATTTGGATGGACTGTTGGTTATTCCCATCCAGTAAATTTGGATGGGCTGTTGGTTATTCCCATCCAGTAAATTTGGATGGACTGTTGGTTATTCCCATCCAGTAAGTCTGGATGGATTATTGGTTATTCCCATCCAGTAAGTCTGGATGGATTATTGGTTATTCCCATCCAGTAAATTTGGATGGGCTGTTGGTTATTCCCATCCAGTAAATTTGGATGGATTGTTGGTTATTCCTGTCCAGCAAACCTGGGAATAGCCCCTGATGGTCACTCCCAGTGAACATTTAATCCACACAAATGCTGCATTTCAGGTGTTTCTCCATGTGCTCCTTCAGGTCAGTGCAGATCACAAAGAAACCCACCCAGCCCCACGTTCAAACATTCTGCAGGATCACTGAACTTGGTTTTGAGCATCTGGACTCTGGATTACACCCTGACCTGCAAGGGACTGATAAATCCTCCCACTCACCCCCTCTGGATGCTCTCCCATTATCCTTCCTTCTCCACGCTCTCAAGTTGTAGATGCCCCCAAAAATACTGCTTAATAAAATTATAATAATAATTATAATATCATCATTATAATTAATATTAATTATAAAATATTGATATAAAATATTGATTATAATCATTATAATCAATAATATAATTATAATCAGTAGCCAAGTGTCCTGTAGATCTTCACCTGGGTCAGGCCACCCCAACCCTGGACAGATTTGCAGGCACACCTGGAGATTTCACCTGGAACTGTTTCATTCCTTTCCAAACCCAAGGCTTGGCTGGTGAAGCAGCCCAGAGAGGTTTTGGGTGTTTTTTTTTTTAATCCCTGTTTAGCCTAGCATGAAATTGTTTTACAGGTAGAGATTAATTCTGCAGCAGCTTCTGCCCTTGTTGGGTAATTTGCTGAGCTGCAGAGGCCCGTGCTGAAGCAGGGCGTCCCCTTGTCAGCAGTGTCACAGCAGCTGTGTCACACGAGCCCTTTGGCATCTCCTGTCACTGCACATCCCCTGCTCCAAGGCTTTCAGGCAGTGCTTTCACTTTCTCCTAAACAAAACAGACAGCTCCTCACGCCGAGGGATGGTTGGCAGCTCCCTGACTGCTCCAGACAAAAGGTTTTGCTGCAAAAAGGCTTTTTGATTTCACTGTTCATCATTTCAGGTTTGCTGGACAGTGCGAACTAAGGAGCTGCTTCTCACTAATCTGCTTTCTTTCCATTTTAAACTGTGTTTCACCTTAGAAAAACAGAACCAGGCACCTTTTAGAACAATTCACCTCTTTTACCAGGTGAACTAAACATGGGGATTTTTATAAAGTGAAGGATCTGTGTTTAATTTTGTACCTCTGAGTGCTGGGGCAAAGTTTAACCCCCAGCTAAGATTAGTTCCCTTGTTCTACTGCAATTCCAATTTACAAGTTTCCCCCACACTTGTTGTTTTTTCTTTGTCTCTGCTCCTCATTTATCTTCATTTATCTTCATTCAGCTCCTTCTTCTTTACAGCACTGCCATCCCTGTCTTTCCATTTTTCCCCTGATCCTTGCTCCTTGCAGCCACCATCACTTTGTCTCATTTTCCTACCGAGCTGCCACAACTGGAAAAATTTAAGGAGTTTTTTTCTGGCAGGAGAAGGACTTTGGAGGTTTTTTTCTAACTGGAGAAGGACTTTACAGGAATCTCATCTCCCTCCTAGGAGATCACACAGCCGCCTTTTAATTTGTTGACCATAATTTCTGCTGGACAAAGGCAGCAATGAATTTATTTCCTACACTTCAGGGTTACTTGGAGCTGTTCTTACCCAGAAGAGAAAATGGAAATTTTCCTTAACTCTTGGCAACTCTATTCTGAGCCAGGCATCCAATTTTACTTGTTCTTCATCATGAGCAAGAACGGCAGGATCGAGCACTTAAAGTCCTCTACATTAAGATATTTTTCATGAAAATAACCCCAGAGTTACAGATGAGACTTCTCCCTCACCACTTCTCCCTTGACCTTAACTTCTCTGGAAATCTGAGCCCTGGAAGCCTCACAAGGGTTACAGTTCTGCACGGAGCTCTTAGAGGAAGAAATGTCACTCTCTAATAGCTGAGCTCGCTTCAAATCATCCAACTTGCCTGGAAAGACTGTTTGACCAATTTCCAAGAATACCAATCACACGTTAGATTCTCTTACTGGAAATTCAAAGAAGGAAAAAAAAAGATTGCTTGGTGAAATGTCACCAAGTGAAAAGCTTCTGGTAGGGAGAAAAAGGACTGAAACTTGTTTTCTCTTGGTACTTTTTTGTTTACATCTGAAAAAAATGAATGTCAATTCCACTTCAAAATCAAAGCATTTTGTATTTGTTTTTTGTACTCTGTTTTCTTTTAAAGCCACAAAAATATTCACAGAGAATTTTTGGTGAAAATGATGGTTTTCACTTCCATTGTTCTCCCATCCCCATTGCAGCAGAAAAGAGAGAATTTCAAAGCCAGCTCGAAACAGAATTTGCATTCAGAGCATTTATTGCTTTAATTATTGTTTGCATATGAAATTTGGGACAGCAGCCCTCTTAGGGGACATCTGCACTCACCAGCTGAGCCTTGGGGAGAAGGCCCAGGGATTCATTCCACAGAAATTCCCACCCAGCACTCCTGAAATTGGGTCTGGGGCTGATCCTGCTGCTCCTGGGATGCAGTGGATGTGTCCATCCTGCACCACGGGGGATCCAAACTCAAATTTAACATGAATGGATTGGATTGTGCGGGTAAAAACCAAGGCTCAGCTGGGCTGGGTGACACACAGGGGCTTCTTTCACAGCAGCTGCAGATTTTTGCAATACAGTTTTTGTCGTTCTGTAGGGGCAGCAAAGATTCGCCTCCTCACCCCTTGGCTTCAGGGTCCATCCTCATTTAGGAGAGCAAAATTCGTCCACACTTCATGAGGCAGATCAGGCACCATCCCTGTCTGAGAGCCCTCCCATTGCTCAAAGCCTCTGTCCTGGTGTGGAAAGACCAAAAGGTGAAGGTGAAAAGGTGTCTGCTAAGGAAGGCAGGAGCCTCCCTTGGAATGGAGAATGTCAACCCCCTCCCCCTGAATTATTAGAGTTTTGAAATTCAGGGGCTCTCGGGCAAAGATATGGGAATAGGAATAACAGCTCTTTACTAGGAAAATTAAAATAAAAATGTAGTAGTACAAAAAAGCAAACAAACAAAAAGAGAACACAGAGTCAGCACACAGCCTGACCCGCTGTTGTTCAGGGTGCTGCAGCAGCCCAGCCCAGCCCTCCTGCAGTGACAGATGTGGCTCTGTTGCAGCAATGATCCTGGAGCAGGGGCAGTTTCCTCTGAAGGTGCAGTGGGGTGAGATGGGTCTGTTCTTCCTCTGGGAATGCAGAGCACACAGGCTGTGCTGGGCTCTGAATGCCAGGGTTTATCCAGCTGGGAATGCAGAGCACACAGGCTGTGCTGGGCTCTGAATGCCAGGGTTTATCCAGGTGGGAATGCAGAGCACACAGGCTGTGCTGGGCTCTGAATGCCAGGGTTTATCCAGGTGGGAATGCAGAGCACACAGGCTGTGCTGGGCTCTGAATGCCAGGGTTTATCCAGGTGGGAATGCAGAGCACACAGGCTGTGCTGGGCTCTGAATCCCAGGGTTTATCCAGGTGGGAATGCTGGGCTCCTCCCCTGGGTGCAGCATCTCCCATGGGTGATGGAATTGGATCAGCCCTGCAGGGAGCCTCGATGGCCCCTGGACAGCAGAGATCCCCTGGAGGGAGGATGGGTCCTGGAAGGGATAAAGAACCCTGCCCCAGCTGGTTTGAACAGCTGGTGACAGAACACAAACTGCTGGTTCCATCTTCCATTGCAGCCTATGACACCTTCTCAAATAATTAATCAGAGATTTCATATCATGAGACCAGGACCAAAACGCTTTGCTCCACCAGCAGCTGCTGTGGCTTTTGTTGTGGAAACCAGCTCGGCCTTGACCCCAGGTTTCCCCAGTTTGATCCTTGGATTACAGCCCCAGCAGCCCCCGAGGGGCACTGCCAGCTGGAACAAGAAAAACACACCCAGGAGCCACAGCTCTGCCACCAGCACCATCAGGGCACTGCATCAGCAGTGGATACTTGGAGGAAAAGATGCTAAAAAAGTGAAATAAACAGAAAATCAGGTGATTTTTGCAGTAATTCACAGACACAGGTTATTTTCTCAAAAGCTGTATTAGCGGTACCACAGACACCTGTAAAATCAGAAGTGGATGAAATGTTAGATGCTGGAACGAGTGGGAAGTGCTTTCCCAGTGCCAGTTTGCAGAGCTGTCCTGGTCCTTGGTCCAGAGCTGCCACAGCAATCCCAGCGCTCGTTTTCATATTCTGCCTCCCTTTTGACACTGCAATCATGGCAAGGTCAGGGCTGGAGACCCTTCAGGAAATTGAACTGCAGCTTAATTGTCAGCTCAGAGAGACAAAGGCAGAAAAGCACCAGTTTGAGAGCTGGGGCTGGGAAATCTTGGCAGGGAAAGACCCGGAGAGAACGAGTCGTATTCATGAGGAGTACAAGAGAATCATTTTCCAAGCAGGGGGTTTCATTTTCTCCCCCATTCTGGGCTTTCATTTCCTTCTTCAATCTCTGCGTTTGAGCACCAAGACGTGTGCCACCAGCTCCAAAGCCATTTCAGCTGCAAGTAACCTCAGAACAGGGAAATTACGGCTCCAGCTCCCACCAAACTGGGAGCAATGCAAGTTCAGGAGAAAGGTGCTTTATTTTCGGGATGGCACAGCAGGTGTGGAAACCCATCTGGCTTTAAGACAATGAGAACCAATATTAATCATGAAAAGAACACAGTGGTTGGGGAAAGAAGAGCAGCAAGGGAATTTTAAATTCTGCATTTGGGGAGTGCTCTGCGTTTTGGCTGATATAGAATAAAACACATGGGGTTGTTGTATAGCAGTGTAACTTAGGGAAATTTAACCTTGGAGTCCTTCTTTAAGGGGGGAATTAAAGATATTGATGAATTCTTGCCCTCCTTGGGTGGGAAGGCACAGGAAAAATCCCAGATCAACTCCGAGTGCCAACACTTCAACACCTGCACATTTGCACTTCAGTGCTGAGCTCACTGCAAGGATAATCCTGGAGGCTGAGGGAGAAAGAATGAGAATATCCCTAAAATTATATTCCTTCACGCAGATCCAGAGCAGAGGAACTTGTCCATGGGCTCAACAATCTGATTTACACGACAGGAGGAGGGGAAAATATCAAGGCAACCTGGCTGGGGAGGGGGAATAATTCTTCAGAATTATTCAATCAGAATTTCCCTCCCACTCCCTTAAACTTCTCCGTGTTGCAGCCTGGAGTCCAAACCCTCCCACTGGGCTTTCAGCACCCGTATTTCAGAATAAATCCTTGCTCAGGATGGCTCCAGATCAGACTCCAGACAGGAATTTCCAGACCCCTCAGAAGCCAAGGGAAACAGTAAATAAATATCTGCTGGGAAGAAGACTCTTCTCACCATTGCTGGAAAAACCCCAGCAAAGTCATTTTCTGATGAATGAAAGGTTTTGTACAGCAACACAGAAACATAAGAGAAAACAGAGAAAATACAAGCACCCAGAGCAAAGCTGGAATTTAAACAGCTTCCAAAACCAACTAGAAATGGACCAGTAACCAGCCAAGAGAGACTAAAGGAGGTAGAACAGAATATAATCCCCAAAACAAACCATTACAATAATCAATTCCTGCACAGCAAAGGCCTGAGCTAAGCACTCTGCTTTGATAGCATTTATTCAGGCCATTATTTCTGAGATATTGTGTCAGCAGAGGAAAAACAAGCTGGGGTCTGGTATCTATCCACAAATACTTGCTCTATGCAAATGCATATTTGTAAGTTGTTGGGTTGGGTTTGTTTTTTTTTTCCAAATAAACATCGTGGTAGAGGCAGCTGCAGGACCAAAAACACCCAGTAAAACAATCAGTCTCACACAAGAAATGGATGGAAGAGAAACAAAACCGGTTTTACAACAACTCCTGGCCCTGCCAAGCCTTTCCAAGAGTTCACAAAGGAAGTTTTTTTGGAATTAAGGGTTCCTGCTCAATTTCCATGCGTTAGAACAACTTCACACTCTCACTGCTGAACTTCTGACCACAAGCAGATTTTCCCAATATTTCCTGCCGGCAATGTGCATTGCCTCAGATGCCTGATTTTCCAAGATAGGGTGAAATACCCCTGAAAATTCCACATTTTTGGAAGTGAACACAGGAGCACGGCGATATTTAGGGGATTTATTTACACTCGCACAGAGGGTGTAAATAAATTTATTACGGATTTATTTATACCTGTACAGAGGCACAGGGAGAAACCACCCACACACACCACACATCAGGGTTTAGGCAGTACCTGGAAAAATCTGTGTGCTTTTCATTCCATTTTACACTGCAAGGAATTCTGATTGCAACAAAACTTGAACGACACCAGGCAGCTTCTCTTTCCTTCCTCACCGTCCAGCATTCCCTCTGAAAATGAATCCAACAGAAAGCACTAAAAAATCGGAGTAAACCAAGAACCAAGTGACACCAGACGAGCATCCCTGGGTTTTTGGCACAGGTTTCTGTGTTTGTCACAGCTTTGCTGCAAGGGCAGCAAGGACTGAGCCGTGCCAGGGAAATGGCTCATCCAGAGATGTCACCTCAGCTGGGGACCAAGGACACACAGCCCTCCTCCCCTCCCCGCTGCAGGTGAAGGCTCAAAGCACCTGCAAGGTCAATAAAGCAGCACAAAGGCTCCTCAGGGGAACTCCAGCACTGGCAGGAATTTGGTTGTTCTGTGCCTGCTGGGTTGGTCCCCGCTGGTTTTTTGACGGCTCTTTTTTAGGTGGGGTTCAACAATTCAGAGTCACATTTTTATTTTTAAGTGTGTTTTTCACCCCCAGTGAAAAATCAAGCAAAAACTACCTGTGACCGAGCTTTTTGTTGTTGATGTTGGTGTTTTTAAAGGATTGTGAACCATTTCCAGCTAACGCCGAGCAGTCCAATGAAGTGTGAAATTGTGACATCTCTCCCTGCTCCTCCAACCCCACCCTTCCCCTTCATCCTTCTCAGGAGCAACGCCAGAGCCCTGCTAATGGCTCTGCTCTTGTGGCAACCTTCAATTTAACAACCACCACCACCGAAAAAAAACCCCCAAACCTAAGGGGGGAAGAGCTTAATGCTTTAATTGGAGCTCATTTGAAAGAGTTCATTAGACAGGCAGCACTTTGTGCCTGATTTTCCAGCCCACAGGGACATTAATAAAGCCCCCGGGTCACCTCTGTCCTTGCAAACACACGGAGGTGCCGCTGCTGGGTCACAGGGGAGCAGAGGATGGAGGTGGAGCAGTTAAAATGATTTTTGTTCCCTTCTTTCACCTCTGCAAGGCAGTTCGGGGATGGATTACACAGGGCAGCACCTCCAGTGAAGGGACTGGGAGAAGAGCTGGGGAGAAGGCTCTGAAATGGGAGGATTTTTGTTTTCTGTTCCATGGGGGCATTCCAGTGCAGCAGGAAGGGAGAACTCGAGAGTGATCTGCTCTAGGCTGCATCTCTGCACTGCAGAGCTCCAGTCCTGAGCACTTTGTGATGGGGTGATGCCTTAAATTTGAGTTTTCATGTATTTCAGACCCTGCGCTGCCCAGGGTGCAGCTCTGAGCTCACAGTCAGGGTCACTCAGCTCTGCACACAGCAGGGACACAAAACAAATCCTTCTCCTGCTGCACACCAAGGACAACTTTCAGCCCAAAAGCACAAACAAGGGGGGCTGGAGGGAGGAACAAGAAGGATGGGACCTCACAGCCTGGAGCTGGAACTGGACAATTAAACCCCAATGTGCAAATGGACCAAAACTTATCAAAGTGTGAGACCTTGTGACCATTTGTCCATTTTGTGACCACTTTGGGTCCATTTTGTGACCATTTTGGGTCCACCTTGGGTGTAGCCCTGGCCAGTCCCTGTCCTGCCCAAGGTGTGCCCTAAAGCCCTTTCAATAAATCCCTGCTTTATTCTCCAGCTCTGTCCAGTCCATTCCAGCTCAGCCTTCCCAAGGCATCAGGCTGACACTGGCCAAACACCAGTGCACCCACAAAAATCATTTATTCATTTTCCTCTGCTATAGTTAAGCAGAGGAGAGGGAAAGAAAACCCATGGGGTGAGATAAGGATTTGGAGAAAAAACACTTTGAGGGCAAAACGGGCTCAAAACTTTAAAAGGTATGAAGAAAAAAAATTATTAACAGAATTAAAAGAGGATAATGATAATTAAAATAAACCTTTAGAACACCTTTCCCTCCACCCCAGCCCTTCCTTCTTTCCCACCGACAGCGCAGGGAGACAAAAAATGGGATTTTTAGTCAATTTGCCACTTTTTCAGATCTTTCTTTAATTTGCTTAGGAGGAAGAGTCTCTTTTGCTATGCCATGGGATTTCTTTCACGGGACACAGTTTTACACAAATCTGTGTAAAATCTGGGCTTTTCTAGGGAAAAACCAGGATGGAGCAGGGTCTGGAGTCGAGCACAAATCGCTCTCAGAGGGAGTGAATGAGTGCTCAGGGTTTGGGGATCTGGGCCTCACTCTCGGATCCAACATCCACTCGTGGTGAGGATTCAGGGTGAATCCAGGCTGCCTTCTCTGCCTCAGCCCCTCCCCAGGGGAATTGGGCCCCTCCTGAAGGTCTGGAGCTGCAGTCACTGAGCAGAAACGATGCCACTTGTCAGGGCAGCTTCATCTGTGACGTGAGTCTCTGATGGAAACAAAACAGCAGGCTACAAATCCAGCAAAAATAAAGGAACTGCAACCATTTCAATGCCCCAAGTCTCCCATCTCTCTGTCGTGTTTCCCTGAGGCGTTTTTGTGCTGCTTTGGATGGTGTTTCAATTTTTAGTAGGGAAAAAACCAAACCCAGTCAACTTTACATTAAAAACTTCCTTCAGACCCAGCATAAACCAGAGGCCAGATCTCAAATGAGCTGGACTCTGAAGGGTTCAGCTGACATTCAACGTCTCTACTAAATCCAAGAGCAAAAAAAGGATATTAGGCAAATAAACCATGCAGGAAATAGCACTTTTGGAGCTGAGACAGAAAGGTTCAGCCTTGCCATAACCACTCAGTGTCAAAGGAGTCACAGGAGAAGCCAATTATCCCAAAAATGGTAGCAGGGGATCTCATCCCTTACAAAAACAAGTAAGGAAATAATTCCCCACGATGGAAACAGATTTTCTTGGGGGAAACCAAAGGAACTGTTAAGAGTTGCAGCTGTACAGTTCTGGCTGTATCAGGTGTTCAGGCACAATCCTGAGACTGTTAATTACCCAGTTCTCTGAGCCGTAGGAAATGATCACTGCTGAAAAAAGAAAACAAAGCAAAAACCTCTCGACTGCTTTTCTTGCCACTGGACAAAAATTAGGGCACATGAAGACAGAGCACCTGAGCTGCCAATGCTCAATTCATAAATCCATAGTAAAATTAACATTTTACCTCTTACATTTCAACTTCAAAAGCTTTTGTTCTGCAGGAATATCCAATCCTCCATCCCCTCAGGAAGGCTCCAGCTCCATGGACATAAAGGAAAATTAAGAGGTGTCAACTCCAAGGTGTTGCCAGCACCATCAGAGCTCAGCTCCTGCTGCATCATCTTCTCCTTATTTTTAATGCCTGGAATTGGAAGAAAAATGAAGATTCCACAGAGTCTACATTTTATAGATCATCCTGAAGCCATGGGGGGAAGTTTTTGGGATATTTTAAAAGGTATTCCAGCTTCTTTCCTGGGGTTTTCCTCCAAGAGGAATCATTCAAGGAGCTCAGTTAGAAACTTGACCCTTTTTAACCTGAACTTTAATGCCACTCCAAAGCTGTTTGGCCTCCCCGAGCAGATGAAGAAATAAACAGAATTTCCACTCTGAACTGTTCGTATCAAAGCAGAAACAAACCAATATTGTGACACAATTTTGAAGTGCAAAACAACGGGTGAGGTTTAGCCAATAACCCGCTGAGTTATTTCCCTTTTTCCTCATTGCAGTGGGAGGAAATGAGGGGCTGTGTCCAAGGGAAGTTGGAAATCACTGGAAAAGGATGGGAACTGGTTCACATCTGAGGGGTGCTGAGCAGAGGATCCCTCCTGAATTCCCTCCCAGCTCCATCCCCACCCTCCCTGCTGTCACTTCCCTCAAGATCTCAACACCCTCATTTTTCAATAATGTGAAACAGCAGAAATTTAATCTCTTCACACTTACAATGGCAAATCCTCACATTAATTTCCTGTTTAATCAATTATAATACTCCTCACAAAAGCTTTTTTTTTCCCCCCAGGGAAATGCATAAAGCCAGAAAGATGTCCCCAAACAGTCTGAGCCAGACATTTGGCAGGTTCAGTTCTTCAGTAACTGCTTGGGAAGAACGGCAGTGATGCCTCAATCTTAACTGGAAAAGAGAAACAAAATGCAAATTGTGTGGAGATTTAATAGCAGTGGTGAGGCATCACAGACATCAGGTGATATTCAAACTGAAAACTTATTTCAAGGGAAATACGAGTTCAGAGTAGTCCTGAAAATCTCCACTCACCTCCTCACTCTGATTTATGAGCACAGATCGCTCCAGTTGAATTTTCAGAGCTGAGACTAAACCCTCGCCTAACTACAGCACTCACGAGTTAAGGTAGGACCAATTCCAGACTTTTACCAGCTGGAAATGATTCTGAGCACGGGAGGGGCATTATTGGACACTCGCAATGAGAATCTGCAGAGCGTTGTTTGGGAGTGATAAATTGGGATGTGCTGCCTCATGAATTATGCAGCTTCAGCACAAAATGAAATAAATGGGCTTTTCAGCAAACGTTTTTATGCCTTAAAGAGGGAGAAAGAGAAGAGATATACGAAGAGGAGATTCAGAAACAGCTCCTGAGCTGCCACTGGTGGCTTTTTAGCCAACTCCTCAGCTGTGCTGATGAAGGTCCCAAAAACTTCACTGCAGTAACAACTCACAGCAATTTTACGACTCACTTTGGAGCCATTCAGCTAAACTCTCAATCTCAGGAGTTTTACCAGCTACTAAACCGTGTTCTCCCATATTTCCAGGGTACCTGATGACATCAGGGAAGAGATTAGTTGCATATATGAAGGTTTTAGAACATAGTTTGTGTTTAAGGCATCTGAACTCTCTCAGAGGAGGTGAAGCTGTGAATAGTAAAAATAACAGCTGTAAACTGCTTCACCAGGATCAGCTAAAACATTCTCCAGACCTTTATTTAGTGGGATTTCTAAGTGGAAATCCTCGTTAAAATGTGCACTTCACACGAGCTCAATTAGGGAGATGGTTGAATAAATGTTTTCTTATTCAGAGAATTTTGTCGAAGTGCTTTAGGTACCTGAAACACTCCTGAAATTTCAGCACGAAGAACATTTAGTCCTGAAGCCATTTTCTGAAGGCAGCCAGAATGTGAATTGCCTGCTTTCTTCTGAGCTAAAATTCCTCAAGAAAAGCCCGGGGCTGTAGGAGGTAAAACACAATGGCTGTGCAATTAGAGAGGTTTCTAATGAAAAGTTCCTCGCTGTGGTTGTTCCAGGCTTTGATCATTCCTTTTTTTGCATACACAGGAAACAGGATCCGTTTAAAGCATCGAGCCCATCAAGTTCATTATCCACCAGCAGGAAAAGCTGCAGTCCTTTGAGGGATGCCTGCAACGTTTCCTCCCATTTCCCCCCACAGAGCACCTCTGCATTTCATTTTTATTTATCATACTTAATATTCAGCCCAGATGATAATTTCAGGAACTCTCCCCCAATTAATAACATGGAGATTTATGCAGTTCTCTCGTTTGCATACTTAATTTCCCCCACAGTTTGTCTGCTTTACTATAATTCCTCTGATGTTTACTTTGTCTTGATAATGTTGCAAGGTTAAAAAGGAAAGATCGCTTGAACATTCATTATTAATTTCTCCTAAGTATCTCCAATTAATTTCCTGAATAGATTGGTGCTTTATGACATTTGTTATTGATTGTTTGGAGGCAAACTTCCAATTACCAACAGAATTTTCCTCGGTCAAAACTTGAAAAATTCTTCTGCTAAACACAGCAGGCTTAAAGAAGCAGAAGCTCTTTTAGAGTCACAGCTGTAGCACAAATGATGGAACAGCCCCAAAATCCTCTGGTTTTTCATCTGTATTTCAATTGACAGGCACAAATATAAATAAAGACAGATTCCTTTTGGCAAAGGCAAAGAAATTCTACAGATGTAGATCATCAACACAGAATTGCAGCAGTTCTGTGGCAGAAGCACAAACTCGTCAGGTGAACAAGAGACAGACACCACACCTAAAGAACCAAAGTGATTTTTTTTGTCCAACAGCCAAAGTCAAGGCAGAAAGAGAACAAAAATATTGCCCAAGAATTGAAAATTCTTAATTTCAGCACTGGTATCTTCCTTCTCTTCCTCACAAGAGCAATACCTGAGGCTGGCAGGCAAAGGGAAAGGCCACTGTGGATTATCTGTGTTGTATTAATCACCCTCCTATTTGAATGCTTGCTAAAGAATTAAACTCTGAGCTCTAAAAGCACCAAAAATCTAAATCAAGGATAAAAACACACTCAGCTCCCTCTGCTCAGGTAACATCTAGGGCAAAACAAGCTCAAATCAGGGGTTTTTTAAAGTCCTGGAGGAGAACCAGTCTGAAATAACTTCCCTCTCTCCTCGGCCATTAAATCCTGCCCCTCAGATGAAGCCTGAGCATCTCTGTCCACTCCATTTTTCTCATGGAAAATGGATATGGGAAATAAAGATCCCAAAGCCTTTCAGAGCTCTTAATCCAGGCAACACAAAACCTCTTTGCAGAAATACCATTATTTGGGTTTGTGTCTCTCTCCTCTGCTTCATCAACGCATTCTTGTTGGAAAACAAGGATTAAAATGAAATAAAGCCGTTGTTCTCATCCGGCTGCCTGTGTCAGTCAAGAGCTAAAAGCTTCAAGGTCCTCCTCAGCCCCCTTTGCTTTCCTGCCCCTTCTGCTGCACAAATCGCATCAGGCAACATTTGGCTCCTGAAATCCTCATTTACCCAGGGAGCTCTGTGATTGGCACCGCCAGGAAAGAAAGGAAATGCAAATAGAAAGAGGAGATGCAAGTGTGGGAACCTGCTCAATCCAACTGAAAAATAACTCATTTAGCAGAAATCGTTGGGAGAAATGAATGCTGTCAGAGGCAGAAGTCAAACAGTAAATAAGCCTCGCCCAATTTCAATGTGGAGCTGCTTAAAAACATTCCTCACTCTAATGTGCAGTTTAAGCACTTAGGAAAACTGCCAGGAAGTGTCAAAACAGCCAAAAGGAGTCTGAAAATAAAATTGCACTTAAATAAATCCCCCTCAGCCCTGCCAAACATCTCAGGTTCACTAACTGCCACAAAGCTGTGCCATGTCGAGGGGAAAGAGGTTTTCCAGCCATCTGTGGCCAGAGGATGATGGTTTTTCCTCCGTGCATAAAATGCCTTTTCTGTACCCCCTTAACCCAAAATTCCAGCCCAAATTTTGTGATATTTGGCATCTTGGTACCTTTGCACCGAAAAAAATCAGAAAGGATAATGACTGGTGTGTTTGGGGGGTTTTATAATTGTTATTTGTCTGGCTATAAACACGCCCTCTGTGTGTCAGTTTGGATAAAGCTGGTGAGTGTGGCCAGTGAACATCAAAATCAGTTTAAGGAGCCCAGAGGAACAAGCTCCTGGCAGCACCTTCTCCTTGTCACTACAGCACGCTGCTTTGTAAACCCAGGGGATATTCTCCGGTTTTTCAGAGACTGAATTTTCAGCATCTCAAGTTAGAAATGCTAACAGGGCTTTCCCCAGGAGGTCACGGTGTCCCCTGGAGGGTGTGAGCACTGCCGTGCAGAGCAGGACAATCCCCTTTTTATCCTCCCCTCCTCCCTGTCCCCACCCCTCCAAACTCAATAAACCATGGAGTGAGGAGAGTTTTGTATTCCGGGCAGGGAAGGGGAGGGAGCCTGGTGTGTGAGCTCAGCACAGCTCTCCTGAGCAGATGGAGCCCTCTCCTCCCCAGGAATCGCTTCCATCCCTGAGCCCAGGGCAGAGCCCCCACTCCTGCCAGGGGAATTGTCATAAATGGAGCAAAACAGCAGCAGAGACAGCGACTCTGCTCCCAGGGAAGCAGCCCAGCCACTGCAGAGGAGCCCTGAGTTTAGAATTCCCCGTTCCCTCCTGCCAAGAAACTTCCACCCCACAAAAAATGAACTAAATTCTCCTCAAAACCTCACAGCAGGACTTTGTCCTACCTGTTGCTGCCGTGTCTGTCAGTATTTCTGCTTTGTAGGTTTTACAAATCTGTCACCCTTCACATTTTCATGTGTTGTTCCCAGCAATCCCATTTAATTAAACAGCTGCCAGGTTCTTAAATCCAGTGGAAGTTCTGGATTGCCAGGGGGTTCATTTTATAGGAGACTGCTATGATTGAAGTGAAAAATTCTGCTAACTGCACTGAGAGAGTCTCTACCCCAAATTCTGGGTATTTTAGGCTGGCAGAAAATAGAACCCTCTGCAAAAAATTGTCTCTCTCCCAAAATTTAACAATGTTTTTACTCCACTACCTAGAATTTAAAGCTATTACTCTATTAATATTCAGCCCAAAAAACCCTAAAAGTAAACTGCATATAAACTTCACACATTGTAAACAAGTTTTACACCCCCAAAATACTGAGCACAAGCTACTTTGCATTTTATTTCACAAGGAAATCAACCAAAATACGACCTCTCCACACTGCTGAGAGCCGTTCCCATAAAAGTCTTGGAACATATTCCAAGCCCTACTTCTTAATGAGCCTCACAGCACCACCACAGGAGTTTAACTCGGGAGAGAGCAGGTTTCACACACAGGAGCTGGAACAGATGGATAAATGGGATTTATCAGCTCCAAGGCAGGTCCCAGAAGTCCTGCAGGATGGCAGGAAGGCTTCAGGATGGAATTTTCAGGATGGAATTTTCAGGATGGAATTTTCAGGATGGAAGGCAGGGTTCAGGATGGAATTTTCAGGATGAAATTTTCAGGATCAGATTTTCAGAATGAAATTTTCAGGAGGGCAGGCAGGGTTCAAGATGGAATTTTCAGGATGGAATTTTCAGGATGGAATTCTCAGGATGGAATTTTCAGGATGAAATTTTCAGGATTAGATTTTCAGAATGAAATTTTCAGGAGGGCAGGCAGGGCTCAAGATGGAATTTTCAGGATGGAATTTTTAGGATGGAATTTGCAGGATGGCAGGCAGGTCTCAGGATGGAATATGCAGGATAACAGGCAGGGGTCAGGGTGGAATTTTCAGGATGGAATTTTCAGGATGGCATTTTCAGGATAACAGGCAGGTTTCAGGATGGAATCTGAGCTCCTGGGAGCTCCTCCCAGGCCAGGAAGGGCTTTCACCATGTCCTACATGGAGCTGTGTGCATGTTTAACAGGTGAAAATTAACGGTCTAATCCCAATCCAATTAAATTCCTAAACCCTGGAGGATCAAAAAGGCTGGACAGGGACTAGGAGAGCACGTTAAAAAATCAAATAAACTGCAGAGAAGTCAAGTGGCCTCTGCTGTAACACCAGGGACACTCCCCAGCTGAACAACTCAGTGGAGGCACTGAATTTCCTGTTACCAACCCAGAGCCATTCCGGGGTTCCTGGACAGCCTGGCAAACACATTCCACTGGGAATTCCAGGGGCTTTGGTGGCTCTTTCTGCCACGTTTTTTCTGCCTTGATTACAGATTACAGGAACTACACCTCTCCTCCAGCCTCAGCCCTAAACACCCACGCAAGGACACGGCAAGAAGTGAAATTAGAGCAAACATCCCCTCAAATAAATATTTCATCTCTGCCCATGACTAATTAACAGCAATGACTTTGGTTAACAGGGAAGCAGAAGTTACTTAAACCTGGAATTATTCTCAAATCAAAAATACATATTTGCTTTGAGATAGAGAGCAAACACCACTCCAGAAAGCTGTTTGCCATGTAGAAATGTGATTAACAGATCAGAATATTGCATCAGGCCAGGTTTTTCAGTGATTGCAAGATTTAATGTGTAACAAATTGTTCCACTTGCCTCCCTTATCCAGGAGCACTCGCTGTACACATTCCACAGGTACCTCTCCCTCCAGTTGTGATAATTGAAATTTCCATGGGGCACAGATGTGTAAAAAGGAAAAAAAAATAGTACAAATAGCAGCTCTCATTGAAAAGTCAAACAGGAGAGGCTACAGCAGTGTCAGATTCACTCCTTTCACTCCTCACAGCTGCACACAGCATTATTTGCTGACAGGTAATGGACACGATGTAAATCACTCTCCCCCTCACCTCTTCAGATACAATCAGTTATCATTTCTGGAAGTAATGAATCTGCCAGGATGGAAAATCCCAGATGATCTTGATAGAATCAACTTCTCGACTTTCATTTAACCTGCTCTCATCCTTCAGGAGGAAGAACTTCTGCGAACTTCCATCAGAACAAACCCGTGCCAGTGTAAAGACAGGGAGCCTTGTCACACAGGAGCAGTGACAAGCTGTACCCTGAGTGTGGGGACAACAGGGAATGCATCCTTCCATGTCCCCAAGGGAGGCACTTCAGAGCAAACAACAGGGAATTGAGGGGGGCAATCTGGGAGGATGGGACTGCATCACCTGGAGCTGTAATTGGAAAATTCACCCCAAAATGGAAATGGGGCAAAACTCACAAAAGTGTGAAAACTCGTGACCCATCTTGGGTGTAGCCCTGGCCAGGCTTTTGTACTACCCAAGGTGTGTCCTTTTTAAAGACTTTTAATAAATCCCTACTTTATTTCTTTAACACTGCCCAGCCTCTGCTCCAGGCAGCCTCTCAAGGCATCACCATAAGAATATTTTCAAATTCCCTGTTTGGGAGGATGTACACGACGTTTTCTAGAGATCTGCCATGAGAAATGAGCGAGGCAGGAAGCAAACGTGCTCCAAACGGAGGAGATGAATTTAAAAAAAAACCACCTGGAAAACAAAGAACTGTGGGGAAATCCTCCGCTGTGGGACAAATAAACTGTATAAAACAAGGACCCCAAAATAGATCAATTGGTGAACAGGGGGTTACAGCACTCTGGGGGCTGTGACTGCCTCACCCAGCACCGATCCCGGGCATCGGCACTGTACTTCCAATTGTGGGTTTTGCCTTAATTTCTGCCTTGTAATTCTTCAATTAATGAAATTCTATTTTATTAATTGGAATAAAATTGGCATTTATAATAAACAGCACTTTGGAACGGAGCTGCCTGGAGTCCCAAATCTCTCGTTTCTCACAGAGGAGCAGCTCAGGAAGGCTCGCAGGGGCCGGGACACCACAGCCCGTGGCATTTCCGACCAGCTCTGCTCTGCAGCTTGTCAGACACCGAGATCATTATCTCCAGAGATGCCAAGCAATCCCCATGAATCAATAGCCGTTGTGACAGAGCCCTGCATGCTGAATTAAGCAGAGCTGACAAGTGGGTTGTAAGCGCGCCGTGTTTAACGATCAGATGAGATTTGGCTCCTAACAAGATTATTCCCTCTTTAGCAGGTGCCTGCGAGAAGATAATCCTGCATAATCAACCATCACACACACATGTAAAGTCAAGAAGCAACGGCTCATTAATGAAAATTCTATAGACACAGCCCAGCAGCTGCAGCAAATGTGTTTGACCTCCCAAATTTAATCCGAACCTGCAGCAGTGCCAGGGCTCCTGCACCTCCTGGTTCCTCTGCATCGTAGGACCCCTCTGTCTGTGTGATCCAGAGCCTGGAGGCAAAAAACAGCACTTAAAGGATCATCCAGAAATCCAGATTTGTGGTTTTTTTGTAAACATAGGTTTACAATGGCACAAAGATCATCTTTTCAAGACCCTGTGTGGACCAAAATTCAGCATTTGCCGGAGATTCTGTGCCTCACCCAAACAATTCACCTGGCAGACATCCCAGGTGATGGGATGCAGGGAAAACACACCCTCGATAATGCACCTTAAATGCACCACACAGTGCTGACCACTGGCTCCGTGAGGCGCTGGAACACGACTCCAATGCTCTCAAGCACTCACAGGTTTTTTAACGTGACAGAGAAGGAAGAGCAAACCCACTAAACCACGCTTTGTGCACTGACTTGCCCTCTGAGCACTATTCCAGACAAAACTCACCTCAGTCCCAGCATTTTCCACTAATTACCACGATCTCAGAGAGCACCAGAGCTTCCCAATTCAACAAAATAGGTGAGCACAGAATGGAGTTGGCCTGGGGGAGAAAAAAAACCCAGCACAGCAGGACAGTTGAACATTTCCTCATTTTCTCCTCTGTTCTCTCGCTGCTGCTGACTCAAGTCTAATTTAGTGTCAGCATTGCCTTCTCACTCATCTTTCCCCTTCTTCTAAGTGTGTTTAATCTGCTGTAAAATTGTTTTCATGGCTGCGGTGAATGTTATTGTAACTGTTTTACAATGTGCATTATCTGCACTGTGTAAAGGATTTGCCTTCTGTATGCAGATCAATGCCTTGCTGCTGCCATTCCAGGCCCGTGCCCTCACACGGCAACATCTCACACCCCCAAAGGGCACAGATGCTTTATTTCTTACAGAATTTGTTAAATAAACCACTTGGAGCCCAGTTCTACAGAACCAGAGCCTGTTTTTAGGATTGAGCCAGTTTGATCAGCAATTATTTGGGCCAGGTTGGATTGCTCTGACCCACAAGTGCAGCTGTAAGAGCTGAGCCCTAGGAAAGCCAGGCCTGAACAGGGATGGTCATCAATCAATTCAAAAAAAGAATAAAACTGCACAAAACATGCCTGTTCTGTGCAGAGAAAATCACCTTGGTTTGGGACAATCTGCTTATGTGCAACATCAGGACATGGAATTTTTCATCTTCCCTATGTTAACCAGATTTAAATGAGTCAAGGTCAGTCAGTACTTTTAATATTGACTAAGAAAACCAAGGCAAGGAGGTCAGACACAATTTCCCTAAGATCCTTAAACACTAATATCAATAAATCAGGCTGACTGCCAGTCCTGGACCTCCTGCATCAAAGCTGGTTCCACTTGTCTCAAATTTTGTTGGGTTGCTCAAAGATGCAAGTCAGCCTGTCAGAAAATAAGTTCAGACTTTTCATAATTCTGTGCAGACAGCCAGGCTGTAAAAACAAGGGGAAAACTTTAGAGTTGCCCTTTTTGATCAATATTTTTCAAACACTGAAGAATGTCTCCGAGTTTTCAAAAGCTGAAGCCTTGCTCAGAACTTGAAACAGGAAAATTCTGCAAAAAACAGAGCATGAATGCACACATTCCACAGAGGGTTTTTTTCTGGGTGGAGAGAAAGGCAGCTCATCCCAAAAATCAGTTCTGAGGTGCCAGCTGGGCCTCCTGCCACCAGCAGCTGATTGGGACATGGATGGCCTGGTCCCATCAGCCACCCTCTCCTGGGAAGGGTCTCAGCTTTGAAATCCTCATTGAGGTCTGCAATCCACGGCCAGCAGGAATTCCTCAAGGAGCAGCTGAGGGTGAGAGACAGGAATTCTTAACCTGACACACACAAGTGTCACCTGCACAAGGCACGACAGCTTCGAAAGTGATTTTTGGGAAAGCCTGGGAATGGTTTCCTTGCACAGAGGAGCCTTTTCCTGTGGATATTCACAGTCAGCAACACAGAAATTCATTCACCAACCTGTCCTCAGCACCCACCACGCTCCCAATGGGCCAATTTACCGCAGCAAGTGGCCACAGATAACCAGGAAAATCCATCCCAAACAAGCAGGAGGAAAGCCTCCATCCCTTATTCCCGGTTTCTTTATCTCATCCACCGCCGTTCTGGGGAATCTCAAGCAATATTGCCATGGAAACCACAACGCCGCAGCTCCGGGGACGGGGTGGCACGGAAGGAGACACTTGTCTCCACTTTGTTAGCTGGGTAATTGGTCCTGCTGAGCAGGGTCAGCTCTAAGAAAGATGACAGCAGGTAGAGTCTGTCTGCTCAGATACCAGGGCCACCTTATCCTTGGAGCAGATCTCTTGGATTTATTAAACACTTAAGGGGTTAGT
The DNA here is from genome assembly GCF_021018805.1 of Prinia subflava. Taxonomy (NCBI): domain Eukaryota; kingdom Metazoa; phylum Chordata; class Aves; order Passeriformes; family Cisticolidae; genus Prinia; species Prinia subflava. Next base: position 3,643,908 of record NC_086268.1, read on the forward strand.
GAGCTGTGAAAATCCGATTCCCCACCGCTGCAGTGTGCTGACGAGGAACTTCCTCCTGCGCTTCATCAAGTTTTCATTATCTTTCTGTGTTTTTGCAGGGAGGGAGGCTTCAGGGGTTTAAGATGCTGCAATTTTCAGGCTGCATGAGCCTCTCGAATCAGTCACCCTCTCTGGCAGCAGCCTTTTCAAGAGCAATCAGCTGGTCCTGAGGCTCTCCAGGCAATGCTCAGCACAGACCAAGCCTTGCCTCAAGTTCTTGGTTCTTCATTGTGCCCACAAACAAACAAGCCAGCTCTAAAGTGTTCCTGGTGCTCCTCATTTCCACATTTGAGTGTTTTCTCATGCTGAGGCAGTGGAAACAACCCCGGCCTTGTCCTCCCTCTGATCCAAACTGAGGATCTCCAGACCAGGTCAGGATTCTGCAGCAGCCGCTCCTCACCTTGCACGTTCTGCTCAGGAGGCTGCAAAAGCCCCTGGCTCCAGAGCTGGGAGATTTCCACCTTGTGAGTTTTGAGGCACACAGGACACAGGTATTTTGAAAACCTTCATCCATGAACTCTCCTCTTCAGCAGATCCAAGCTGAATCATTTCCTGATTATTTAAAGATCAGTCGAGTCTCTATTTCCACACAGTCAGCTGAGGCACAGCTCTGCTGAAACATCCAGGACAGCTGAGGGGTCCATTGAAGGGCAATGCCAGAATTTGAGATTTTAGGAAATTATCAGCTCAGGAGGAGATTTTAGGGGAAGCAATTTCTCCCTCTGAAATGTAACAGACACCTTCAAAAGTGCCCATCTCACACACCCTGCAGGATCCAGCACACGATGGGTACAAACAGCTCCCCAAGCACTGCAGGGCTTTTCCCTGATCCTCCCAAGCTTTCCTCCCAAAGCTTCACAGAATCACAGCGAGTGTTTTGCTGTCAGCTTCATCTCACAGGGGGCTTTTCACAAAGCAGGGGGAATCAAACATCCCTTGGAGGAATCTGTGAAAGTTTGGAGGCAACAGGAAGATTTCCATATTGCCAATAACCTCAACAAAGAACAAGTGACAGAGAGATGTGGTTAGCAATTAAAAAACAGCAATTTGCCATTCAAAAAGGGTTCTTTTGCTGTAGTTCTTCATTTTAGGCAGAGCTGGACTCCCAGCTCTGGGTTTCATGAAGCACATGGGCTTCCCCTGTAGTGGGACTGAATTATTTCCCTCCTAACAATAATCTATCACACTGGAGATACGGCTTTATACAGGAAAACATTTTAAACAAAACCAGCAGCACAAATTAACCGCTTTTCAACATTTCATATTAATATAATTTAATGCCTGGAGATTTCTGGCTTCCACAGCAACTTACTCTTCAGTTGACCTGCAGGGCTGACATCACAATAAAAATAATTAATATTAGCTGTGCTATAAATACCCACTCATTTCTACTACAGCGTGCATATTATGTATGACAACCATTCCTTTCCCAAACTTTAAAATCCTGTTTTACAGGCCTCTGTTCCAGCATAATATCCTCATAAACCACAATAGCAGTGCAGCACAGAGAGGACTAAATTAAAAATTAATGGGGCCTGCCAGTGCTGAGCTTTCTCAGAGCCAGGAAAAGGCAGAAGGAGAAAGTCCTCCCTGCATGTGAGAGTCCTGTAAAAAACCAACAAACCTGCCTTTCCCTGGCCTGGATTTTACACCCCCTCCTATGGTTATTTACCCATGAAAAGGAGGAATAGCTGCCGCACAAGGAAGTCAAGGGCTGGATTGACATGGGTCTTGTTGGATTGGTGACTTGAGAGGCTGCCTGGAGCAGAGGCTGGGCAGAGTTAAAGGAATAAAGTAGGGATTTATTAAAAGGTTTTTAAAGGACACACCTTGGGTAGTACAAGAGCCTGGCCAGGGCTACACCCAAGATGGACCAGGGGTCATGAATTTTCACACTTTTATGAGTTTTGGTCCACTTCTATATTGGATTTAATTGTCCAATTACAGCTCCAGGTGATGCAGTCCCATCCTCCCAGATTGCTCCCTTCCATTCTCTGTTGTTTGCACTTTTTGGGCCCTGCAAAGCTGCAGCTGGAAAATTTTCCATATCTGGAAAACACAACAGCTAAAACTGAAGGCACCAAGAGTAAACTCAAAGTCAGGCTCTGATTTTCTCAATGGAATTCCCATGGAATTTATGGCTCTTCCCATTGTTTCTTTCATCTCTCAGTATCCAATTTTATTTACCAGCAGACCCACAGTTTGTAAAGACAAATCTCTCTCGTTCCTTTCATCGATCACTGGGATCCTTCCCATTGTTTCTTTTATCTCTCAGTGCTGGTTTTATCTCCCAGCAGACCCACAGTTTGTAAAGACAAACTTTCACTCCTTTCACTCCTGCCTCAAAATGCTCAGTGCTGTCTTAGAGCAGCCACGGGAGCTCTGTCACCTGGAGATGCCCACAAATAAAACAGCCCAAAAAGCTCTGAAGACCACCTGGGGTTTATGATTTTGTGCATGATTTTGTTTTCTCCCTCTCTCCCACTTTTCCTTCCCCAGAGAACTCAGTGTGGAACGAGAGGATGTTCTAGTGAGGAAGTGGCATCACCCTCAAACACACTGAAAAAAATGGAATAAGGAACACCAGACTGCCCTTAGCCATTAAAATGAAGACGCCAACTCAAAAAACCTTGAGCAATGCTCTCTGCCTCCCTAAATTATTGCTGCAGTTTCAGTGGAAAGAAATGTCCTTTTCCCTTCTCCCCCTCCCCTCCAGTGCACTCACAGCAAGCATCCATTTATTTTTATTTTACTGGATGTTACACTTTATATAGAAAGCCTACAAATACAGCAGAGTTTATATCAGGCTCCCTGTGAACTGCAAAAGTCTTTGCTGGTGCTTTTTGTTGTTATGGGGCCATAAAGCCACACAACTCACGACAGCTCCAGCAGAGGAAAGCCAACAGGCTAAAAGCAATTTATTGAATAAAAAGAGAAGAGATTTGTTGCATATCAAGGGAAGATGGGTATCTGCCACTACTTTTGACATGTAATGACAAAATAAGGTTTCAGGTACTCAGACAAGGGCTTAACCCTTTTAAGACAGCAGAGAAACTGAAATCAACCCACACCAAATGTCCCATCAGGTGTCTCATTTTTGAGGACATAGAGTAACCCTTTAAACGGCGTCATCCTTCAGAAAGAGAATCTTTCAACACATTCTGCAGGCACTGAGCACTTCCATCAGGCAGGAAACAGCTCAGAGGGGAACCCGTGGCCCCAGGATTTCAGCAGATGCCCCAAGGGGTGCAGAAATCTCATCCTGGCACTGCAATCCTGCCCGTGGCTGCCCACAAGGCGGAAAACGCCATCGCCAAGGCAACCGCTGGCAGGGATGCGCCGGTGCCCGGGAATGGCGCTCAGGAAGATGTGAACATAATTCCTGCCAGGCATCCACAGCTTGTGCCCTTTGCAGAGCTGGGAGTTTCCATGGGAACGCCGTGGAACAGCTCAGAGGGAGCTTCCTCCCAGCTGTTTCGCTTCCGAGGGAGGACAGGAAGGTGCGGCGAGAGAACCAGCAGCGTTTTGCCTCTTTTCTGTGTTGGGGAAGATGAAACAGGAAAGTCTTGTAAATATGATTGCTTGGCAAAAGAATCTGAGAATATGAAACCTGTAAGTGAAATAGAAATGAAAGAAAGTTTTGATGTAGAAGATTCCAAGCCAGTCAGTGGCTGAACAACTGGACAGACAATGGCTGAGTGGGGCTGAAGGGAAGGTCCCTGTGGATTGAACAATGTCCTTGGCAAAGAGAAGGGATCCTTCTGCAAGCTGAAGGGTTCAAGGGTCAGGGAGACCCTGCCAGTTTGGCAGAGAAGAAAAAAAGGATCTAGAAAGTAATTTTTAGGGTTTAAAATGTAACACAGTATGGTAATGAAGGCCTTCTAATAGGCCGAATGTAGATTCTATAGGATTTGTGTCTTTTAGTGGTTGGATGTCATAAATGAGCATATTCAGGAGAGAAAAACATATAATGTATTGTACTTAAGTGTCTCTCAATCATGCTTTCAGTTGTGACTGGCAACTTTAGGCTGGCTCTTCTTACCCACGACCCAAGATTGCTGTAATTTCATTTATGCAATAAACAAGAGTTTTATTGGGAGTGCCACATCTCTTGTCCAGGCTCTTACATTCTCAAATGCAGCAGCTGGACAGCAAGGCCAGAGGGGCAGGAAAGCATTTTCACCCTGCCAGGGGCTCATCCTGGGGGAAGGCAGCAGAGTTCTGCTCCTCCAACAGCCTGGTTTGCTGCTCTCTGCTTGTTTGTGGGCAGCTATTCCCCTCAAAGGCGTTACTGCTTTATCAGCTCGAGAAAAATGCAATTCTAGAGAGCTCTGAGCCCTTCCAGCAGCTGAATGGCACAGAAAGTTGTCCATAAGCTGATATAAAAGCACTGAGCCCTTGTCTGCCTGTCAGAGGCACTTGAAGCTGAATGAATCCTTTCCTGGCTAAAAGCTGGGAGGTTTGAGTGTTTCCCAATCCAAGGAGGAAGTTTGGAGCACACAGGTCACCTGTCATCTCCAGTAAATAGCTTTAGAACACAGTGATTTATAGCATGGATTGGCACAGAGATCAGTGTGGGAGGAGGTTGTGCATCATTTGAGGAGGGAACAGAAGGGATTTACCTTTTCACCAGGCCCTCAGCTCCTAAAACAAACCTTACAAGTGGACACCTCCAGCCAGCCCTCATCTGAGGCATTATTTTATTTTACCAAAGTATTTTTTGTCCAACAGCAGAAACTTGAAACCAAATCATTCTTACCCAGTAGGCCAGTCCTGACACTGCCTCCAAACCAAGGAATACCATCAGGTTTTTTTCCCCCCAGACCCAAGGGTACAACATCACCCTGGCTTCCTCAGCTGGCCATAAACACCCACATTGCCAGCTCACCTCTGCATGTTTTATGATCCTTGCATGAAGATCAGCACGGTTCAGTGCTCAGGTTAATCCATCCTCGTGCTTCTGCACTGCTGCCAGCACTGAACAATCCTTCCCCCTCCACAGGAACAGATCAACCACAGGAGCTTCAGCTCATCTTTGTTCTTTGCTCTTTTGGCTGCACAGCAGAGCTGTGCCACCCCTGTCCTGAGCTCTGCCAGGGCTCTCCATCACCCCTAAAACTGAGAGGCTGGAGAGGAATCATCCATTGTACCCCAAAACATCCAATTAATCTGATTTTGTATGTAGAGTGGTAGGGAGAAATAGCTTTAACTAAAGATTGATCTTTTCCTGTATAGTTAAATGTGACATGGAAAAAATCATGTTTACAGAACCAAAGATGTCCAATCCTTTAGGTTCAAAAGATGCCTTGGGAAGATGAGAAATCCACCAGTCCCATGCGTCTACTGGGGACCAAAGATCCCGTGAGGATGATCCTGTGAGTGTACCTTGAATGGTTCTGTCATTCCTTCTGAATTGGCCAAGCCTCTACTGCCATGCTAATAAACAGGGGGAAGTGTCATTTCTGGGGCTGTATTGGACAGACAGACGGAATCTAAACCTGATGCATTAAATAAAACCACACAGACATTTGTTTTAGGTTGTCTAACTGGCAAATTTGTCCTACTAAAAACAAGCAAATTACTAAAAACAATCAAGAAAAAAACCCAAAAAACCAAAAAAAAACCCCCAAAAAAAACCCCCAAAAAACCCCCAAAAAAACCCACAAAAAACAAAACAAAACAAAACAAAACAAAAAAAAAAAAAAACAAAAAAAAAACCAAAAAAACACCATAAGCATAACATTCAATTGAGCCCCATATTTCTCTTAAATTATCATCTAGCAAAGGAATTTTACAGCACTACTGATCCCCAGACATTGGTCTTTGGTTGATTGGCGGGTAAGGTTGCATTGCTGAAGGCAAACAAAATAAAATATGACACCTGATTTAACTTCATGCTTTTCCTTTGGTTATTTTTTGATTTAGGGCACTTTGTTTTTCACTCCTAATTGCCCTGCTGTGCAGGGCAGGGACACCCACAGACCTTTGGCTGATTTTTCCCTGGGATAATTCCGTGAGTTTAATGCACATCCACACCTCACGGGCAGCATGAGAGAAACCCTTCAAGGTCCAAGGAGCACATCAGGCAGCTCTGATGAAAACCCCAAATGCTAACGAGGGAGCCAGAGCCCCTGCTCTGTCTATTTATAGGAATTCCAGCCGAGCAGAAAGGATGGAGGGCTGGGCTGGCTCTGCTCCCTTCCAGGATGTGCTGTCCTGCTTATTGGACCATGAAATGCTGAAGGAGCAGAAGGAAACGCAGGTTTGTGTGAATAATAATGAAGGTGGAGCATCTGCGGGGTTTTGTTCACGTCTGGAATCTCCTTGTGGTCACTTGACCGAGCTAACAAGGAGCCTGACTGCCAGAGTTTGTTCTTGGGAATGTCCTGGGAGGCATTCCAGTGTGTTCAGGTGTTTCACTCCCTAGCCCAGTAATTATCCATCAATTAATTCTTTCAGATCTGAAAGTAATACATTCAAGAATAGAAATAGAAAAGAAATAGAATAGAAATAGAAATTTTTAGTGCTCCAGCACAGCAGAAAATGGACATGCCCTCAAAAATGGTGAAATCTTCACTGTTTTTTTCCTCCCTTTTGATGTTGAGATCCTCCAGCAGAGGCCATGTGAAAATCACTGAAGTCATGCAGAGAAAAGTTCTCCAAGCCTTCTGTGACATTCACACATAATTATTGCAGGCTCTGTTCATCCAAAGCTGTCTATCCCTTCATGTTACTTCCAGAAAATTTTAATTCTCTTGTAGCCTTAACCACAAATTAATTTCAATTACGGAGGGGCCATGTTAACACAGAGGAATGTAATTTCTGTCTGGTTTCATCTCCTGCAAATCCTTGTAAGAATTTATCTGTCATGAGCTGAGGTCAGGAGAAGGGATGTGAACTATCACAGCACATTATAGCTCCATAAAAAGAGACAAAAAAGGAGCTGGAAGACAAAGAAGCCAAGTAGGAAAACAGACATTGGAAATTATGGGCTGTTTGTAGAAAGCAATTAAAGTGCAGCAGGAAGGCAGTGCTGATGACTCCTGTTCACTTTTAACGTGATTGCTTTATTCCAGCTAGAGGAGATATTTCCTTTTAGCCTCTCCACCCACCTCAGCCTGACATCAGAGCCTGCTCAGGACTGTGGGAAACACAAAAAGCAGAAAACTCTCAGAGCTGTGTAGATGCAGCCCTAGAGATAGAAAGATACAGGAACAAGGACATGAAATAATAAAACTGTGTTTCTGTGTGTAGAGGCAGGCCTTGGCATGTAGAAAAATATGTCAAGCAAGATAATACAAAAGTTTAATAATGAGGCTCTGTGCTTTGTTTATAGAAGAGTCTTAAAATTTCTGAATAGCAAGAAAAACAAAACAAGCACCCATTGTTAGACATAAGGTGTACGTGTAGCTTTAATGATTGGTTTATGCAGATGTCTGTACGCTCTTAACAATTTGCTATTGGCTAGAAAACTTTTCAAAGGCCTTGTCAAACAGAGAACTCTGCCTGCTGTTGGCAAGACGTGAGCTGTTTATTGTCTCACCCTGTGCTGAGGCTGATGTTGCAATAAAAGCTCCAGGAACATCTCCCAGCTGTGTGGAAATCTAGATCCAACAGGGACAGCCACAGCAGCACTGGGTCCCCATCCAGCTTCCCAGCCCCCATAAATCCTGGGAATAAAGCTGCAGGCTGCCAGTGGGGATGTCCGGGATGCAGCAGTCCAGGTTTGTTAATCTGTGAGCATTTAATTTACACCGAGGTCAGGGCAGTGGGAGCAGCCCCTGCAAACTCTCAGGCTTCAGGAACATCAGGAAACAACATTTCAGCGGCCACACCAGGTGGCCGCTCCAAGGCTTCCCATCACCCTGATGTCCCAGCATGTTCCAGGCAGGAATTCCTGCGGCGTTCCTGGCGGGCTGTCCCAGCTCCCGCAGCGGATAAAGCTGCGGGAACACGCTCCACAATCCCCTCAGCTCCCGAGCTCTGATTTCAGCACCACCGACAGCTCCTGCTACAACAACGACTCCTTCTCCAATGGGGTTTTTGTTTTGTTTGGTTTTTTTTTTTTTTAAGGGCCAAAAGTAGATAATTGAGCCCAGAAACCTTCCTGCTTTAATTTTCTCCCATAAGTAACAAACCAAGATGATGAGCCCGAGATCCACAAGTGTTTTGGCACTATTAAAGCACATGAAAACACAAATCCCTGCCCAAAACACCCTCAGAGTTGCAGCAAGGCACATTCACCGTTTCTTCTTCCAGCCCCATCAGCATTCCACTCCCAGGGATAAAAAAATTGCTTCTCCTCAGTGGCAAATCCACTCTGATAATGAAGAATTTGTGTGTTGTAGGTGAAATACACGCAAAACTCAAATGCAGCGGCCCTGGTTGGAGCCCGTGGTGCTCAGTCACCCCCACACATCCACATAAAGCTCTGGATCAGCCCCTTGTCAGCTCAGGTGGCGACTCCTGCCTCTGCCTGAGCTCCAGTAATTCCCTGGATTGCTCCAGCAGCTTCCAGTTGAGACAAGGCACAGCTCGGGATTATGGGCAACTGATACATTTTATAAACAGGATCAATTCATTTTATAAACAGGATCAATTCATTTTATAAACAGAATCAATATATTTTATAAACAGGGAGAGCTGCAATTTTTCCAGCATGGAAAACCCACTTTATGCTCACCCAGTGCTTTCCCCTCAGACACAGCTGCACCAACAGCTTTAGGACAGAGGAATATTCATTTTCCAGCAGGATCCTGCCCAGGATCTCGGTGTTCTTCAGGAATGTGATGGACCTGGCACCTCTGGGAGCACTCAGGGCTAATTTCAGCCAAGGAAGCCAATTCCTGCAAAGTGCAGCAGAGGCTGGAGCTAAGTCAGGGCTGATGCAAATCATTCCCTGAAGGAGTTTGTTTCTCTCACCAGGCAGGGAAAATTGGCATTTGTAAATAGCCACCCTTAGATTCCTGATTTAAATGAAGCTTGGGAACGCTGGGGAAAAAGAGAAAAAACACCTCTCACCTTCTGCACTTAATTCACCATTTTAGGTGACAAGTGGTGATAAATTCCCAGGGTCTCAATGGCAGCGTGGGGAATCTCGGTGTGGTTCATTTTTTTATGTCCCCATCAAATAACAAGCAGCAAACTCCTCCATTTCAGCAGAAGCTGATGGATCCATCTTCACTCTCTGCCTCTTATTCTACACGGGATCATTCCTCCCTTGAGGTGCTTTCACTGCCAGCTCAAATCTCCAAGTTTCTCCTTTTTCTCAGGGAAAAACCAGATGAGTTTATTCAGGCTGTGATTTCCTTCTGCAGCAAGAGGACACTGGGTGCATTTTCTGATGTATTTCATGTCAAACACTGAATTTCTGTGAATTATATTCCTCCCATCAGTCAAGGCACCTCGATCAAAAGCCCTGCAGATTATCAGAGCCCGTGGAGACACCAAATTCTGCATCACCAAACTGAGGCAAGGCTCAAACTCTTCAATATTATCAAACCAGTGCAAAAGAAATCAGACACAGATAAACGTGTACAAATCCAAATTGTGCCTACACAGTATGAATTTATCAGGCAAAATAAAGATTAATCACTTTAAAATAAAGATTAATAGTTAATAAAGAATAAAATAACTCTCCCTCCCAGCTGACTACAGAATTTACAAGTCTTGAAACAGCCTGGATTTCCCACTGGAGGGAAGTGCCTGGGCTTCTCTTCAGGAGAACTGGCTGTGGTCAGGATCTTTACAGGCAGAACAAACCCCCAGCTCTCTAAAGGATAAGTAAAGCCTCCTCCAAGTACCTACAAACAAAGAGGCTTCCCCTTGTTCTAAGTCAAAGGAGAAATAAAAGCCAACAATCACTTTAAACGCCTTTTTTACACCCCTTTCCCATAACTTCAGCTGGCTGAGGTTTTCCCACCTGAGAAGCATTTTGTAACTCACACAATACCAGACTCTTAATTCTCCTTCCTGGCAAGCCCATTCCCCCTGGCTCTCACTCAGTGAGCCTCCCCGGAGCTCTCCAGCGTTCTCATTCTCCATCACGGGGGTTGTGCTACTCCATAAATGCAGCCCAGCACTCAATTTCTGCCCACAGAAGAACAAAATTCACTCTGCATTTACTCAGACCGCCGCTGTTTTAGGTAGGAAGCCTCCAGAGCTCTGTGCATTCGTTGCCAGCTGCCCTGAAGGAGGAAAAAGTTGGTTTGCACCTATAATCCTGCCCTTCACGAGGCAATGAAAACGTGTCAATAAATGCCACAGCATCCATCCCAGCTCCAGTCCCAGCTGCTGCCCTGAAATATGAACAGATTATTCTTTACTCTTGCTTTGAGGATTCCAACCAAAATCTGCTTTTTAGGATCAAGTACCTGAGTCTTGAGGGGCATTTGAAAGGTCAATAAAATAAAATAAAATTAAGGGATTCCTGTGAAATCTTGTTCTGAGCCTTCTGAAAGTGTCCTCTGTGTGTTTCCCTCCCCAGAAGGAGCTTCCACAGCTGTGTGAGCCCCAAATATGGAATATTCACAATCTTGTGTGTGTGACAGATGATTCTGGGTGTTTGCCTATGATCCAGCATCTGCATCCTTCCCTCTTCAACCTTCATTCTGGTCTGTAAAGACCTTTAGATATTTGTTATATTTCCAGCCACAAAGGGAGCCAAAAATTCCATTCAGCTTGTCTCTCAAGTTCTCCAAAGGCTCAGGACTTCATTAAAACTCCATATAAAGCTCTGGCTGATCTGTATTCCAGCTCCAAACTGAAAAGCCAGGGCTGGAGCTTATCACACACCCAGGAATGGATTGTTATGTCGAGCCTTTGGAATTTTCCCAATTTATAACTCTGAAAACAATGCAGATAGCCTGGGGAGTCTGAGAGAACAGCCCAGGATTTCTGGCTGAATTTACAGGGAACACTCAGCTCAGGACTTACAGGGGAGGATGGATGGAGAGGGGAGAGCAGCTCCACCACAGATTCCTGGGTTTTGAGAAAAGGAGCTCTCTGAGCCTCACTGCCTGCTCTGGAGCAGCCCAAGGCCACGGCAGCTGGCACAATGTTCTTAAGTAACCAAAAAAGGGGCAAATTCCAACAAGGAATATGCCAAATGCAAACCCTTTCAGCTCTGAGTTGCTGCTGTCCTGCTGCATTCTAATACCACTCCAAATTAATCCATTTCAGACAAAATCCAGCTTATTTCTGGGGGTCAGAACAGTCAGTTTACACCTGGTTTAATTTTTCTATCAATAGCACAGCCCTTATCTGACTGTGACCCTCAGTGCCATTTAATCAGTGTTTCTGGTTGAAAATACAGTTATTTTATTACCTGAGCTCTTCAGCCATCACCTTCCTGACGAGCCAGCGTGCTGCCTGCTTTCTCTGAGCAAGGACTAATTAACTACTTCATAAAAAACCCTTCTCAAGGAGCCAGCCACCAGGAGAGAAATCCTTGGAGGGGGATGTGCCCCACCAGGACTTCCCTTTGTGCTTCCTTCATCCCCATGTGAGCAACAAGATAAAACTCTGAGGAGACTGGGAGCCTTCCTGGATTTATTGAAATAGATTCCAGCACTCCCAGTGCATTCTGCTGGTTCACAGGAACCCACTGCTGGCGGAAGGGGGCAGAAGGAGCTGCAATAAAGCACCTCCTGCCCCTTTTCTCACCCGTGCAGACACAAATCCCTGCCCTTCCTCAGGATTTCTCTCACCCTATTCCATAGAGAGTGTTGGCAAATCCCTTTTTCTGACCCAGAGATGGGCTCCTGAGAGGTGTTTTAAAGGATTTTATTCCATTTTCAGCCTCAAGAGAAGGGTGAGGCAGTACAGATGTTACAATTCACACCACCACAATCAGAAGCCAAATTATTTCCTAATTACAATCCATTATAAGCATTTCTTGGCCTATCAGCTTTTGCCACACAGTGCTGCTAGTGCTTCTATTAAAATATCCCACATAGATCCTACTACAATGCATCTTTCATAGATCTATTTCTCCAAAATATCTGTCTATTTGCAAGGTCATAATTTGAAACGTGTTTCCAGCTCCATTCCTCTCTCAGCAATGTCTGTCCCATCCCATGGCATTTCTAATTCAGCATTTTTTATCTCAGAGTTTGCACAGAGATGCACAAGGCTGTGTGAGCCTTTGGGAATTCTCCACAAATCCATTTCCCTCAAAGGAGGGTTCTGGAGACCAGACCCATCTCTCTGACCCTCACTCCATTCCAAAGAAACCTCTCAGGCTGCAGTGGCAGCTCCCAGAAAGGAGGGAAAATCAGCAGAAAACTCATTTATTGGTGAAAAGCCACCTCTCAGCTACACAAAAGCTTCATCTCTTCAAAGCTCTTATTTTAATGAGCCTTTCAATTCTGGACAGCTGAAAATTCACCTCCCACTCAAAGCAGTTCCTACCCAATACATGCCAGGAACACCCTACAGGTTTATCCATATTTGCCAGTTCTAAAGATGAACATTTCTTTTCCTTGGTGGCTAAAACTTCATCATTGCCCAGGGTTTTTTGTTTTAGGAGCTGGATTGATTTTGCAGCTTGATGTGTGGCCTGGCCAGCAGGTGTTAATTCAGTGCAAATTCCATTTTGGGGATGCCTCCTTCCCAGGGAGAAATGGCTCCCAGTGCTCAGAGCTCTTGTTAGTCTGCCCTTGATTAGCACAAATATCTGGGGCTTATGGAATTAGCAAGTTTCTGACAGCCACATGTTATTTTAATGCGTGTTTTAAAATCAGAGCAGCAAAGGACTTGGATTAAATAAGCCTCAATTATGGCCTAGATAGAGAACAGGGAGAGTTTCTGTCAGGGCAAAACCTTTGATCCCAGTTTCAGGACTGTCTGAGAAAAAACACTTCAGAAGCTCCTTCACAAAGAAACTCTTTGACCTTTTGAATTAAAGAGCCCAAATAAGCCAAGTTATCTCACAAACACTCCTCAACACCAGTGAAAGCTAAAGCCAGGTTTTACCAGGCGGGGTGAGATCACAGAATGGCAAGAATCAAGTTTTGAATCGAGTTTTGAAGAGCTGCTGTCTCTAAAATCTCTTGGAACACGTTTTTCCAGCACTCATATCCTGGAATTTGCCCATTTCAGCCACATTTCACTTCCCAGCCTCAGCTCCCACCCCTGCACCCAAACTGATCATCAGACAAGAGAATAACTCACCTCAGCCTGAGGAAATCTCATCTTGCTGAACTTTCCCTGTCTCCTTTCTGGTTTCCTATATTAAATTTTACCTCCAGCAACTCCACAAGTGAGGGAATGAGAGAATTATTTATTCTTTTCTCCTTGGTGGTTATGCTCTTGCTTTATTTATACCAAGTAAAGAATGTTGTGGGTTATTTTTTCCTCAGCTGCACTGACATAGATAAGAATCACCAACAAGAAACACATCCCGAATTTCACCTCAGGAAACACATCCTGAATTTTATCTGGTACAACTAAAAGTGCATTAGAGCACCTATTTTCTTGCCTGGACAATAAGAGCCGACACCACAAACCCAGGTAGTTTTTAACTACCTCAGAATAACATTTTACCTGACATTTGCACCACCCAAAGCCCTCAGACAAAAAGTAGAAACCTTTCAGATAAAAATAAACCTTAAGACAAAAAAATATATACTAACAAAAAGGGTTCAAAACAGAAAATTAATGTTTGAATTGAACATATAGACTTTATTCTGGCTATAAAGGGTGTTATTTGGAATTTTAAAGGATAATTGGGGGCGAGGAATGGTGGGATTAAAACCACATGCAATTCTGATGTCTTGAACTGGAAAGTCTGGGGTGCTTTCACTTGAATTTGGGCAAAATTAAGTAAAGGGGAGAGGAATTTCTTCAACAATTTCAAAGATGTGTCTGGCTATGTCTGCAGCGGTGCTGCCCACGTGGCAGGAGTAGGGAATCCCTCACTGGGAGGTGTCACTGGGCTCTGTGTGGGGAATTCTCAGCCCTGTGGGGGCTGAATTTGGCTCTTCAGCTGAAGCCTTTGAAGGGCCAAGCCTGGAGTTTGTGGTGGTTTCAGGGATGTGAGTGATGCTGCTGTGACTGCAGCTGAGTGGGGAAAAGCTTTGTCCCAAACAAGGGGAGTTACAATTTTTGATCTGTTGCCTTTATTAGCTCTGTGCCTTTATTTTCCTTTTGCTTCCACACAATCCTAGGCACTCCCACTGACCCAACACTTTCTTCTCTCTGCTACAATAATGAGGGCCTTGTAAAAATTTTTATTTTATCTTTTGAAGTTCTCTTCATTTCCACCAACTCTTCTTTTCAAAATTGCTCGATGGTTTTGTCCCTGTTTCTTCTGAGGCAGCTTTCATTTGGCTTGCTAATAAAAAGGGACAGTCCTGGCCCAGGCTCCTGCGTGGCTTTGTTCTTGCAATTACTCCTGTGCTCTGTTAATTGGGAGGTTTTGTGTGCCTGGGCTCCTCTTGTGATGCTTTCTGTAGAGCAGCCCCAGGAAATGTCACCCATCCATTCCCCGTCAGAGCTTTCATCTCTTTATTTCCAGACTCAATTTCAATAACGGGAGCAGCTCCAGATGAGGTGAAGCCTCAGGAAAAGGTGAGATTTGACAACTGGGAGCACAGGAGGGCTGTGCTGCCCTCAGGAGCTCGGAACCACCTCTTTATGTCAGTGTTCACTGTGTTCTGCCTCTGTGTGTGCTCCTCTGCCTCAAAACCCTCTGGAACAGCCTCAGGTCCTGTTTGATCCTCCCTTGTCACCAGGACTGTGTCCTGGTGCTGTCACAGCACACAGAGTGACACGGAAAAAGTTTTCAGGAGGCTCTTTTTATTATGGTGGCCTGCTGTGTTTTATACAGTTTTTACAAGCTTTGTGGGTGGCTTTAATTGCTTAATAGCTTTCTTGTTAATTATTTTATTGGTTAGTAAAAGGTGTTTTACTTGTCTATTAAATCTACCTATTCTGGGATTGTTTACGTATTTTTTTTACTGATTCTCATGGGACAAATCCCTTGTTATTGCAGGTGCACTTGTTTTTCACCCTCAGAATAGATCGTGGTGTTAAAGGAACTTCTCATTCTCAAAATAGCTTCATGTGGGAACTCACACATTGCTTGGTAGCTGCACTAGAAAGAAGTGACAGGCCAGCTTTTGACCCTTTTCCTGCAGTATCTCTCCAATCCCATAACTCTGGGTGTTGTTCTGTCAACAAATCTTCCCTGGAGTCTCCTTTTTGCCCTTCTCTGTCTGGAACTTTTCCTTTATCCACAAAGATTCTGTCTTCTTTCCCTTTGCAACCCAGCATCAGAACTGCTGGTGGATGAATCCCTGACTGCTGATTTCATTCCATCCAGACACAGCTCCAGAGGTGCAATTCCAGCCTGGTTTTAGTCAACTTAGTCTTGACTTAAAACCACCAGCTCAGCTTCCTTTGTTAACTTTGGGGTTTTTGGTTCTGTGGAAGCAGAGCCCAACCTTTTTTTTTTTTTATAAAAAATGTTCTTTCCACCTGATAGCACAAACTTTGATGCCAGTCATTGTTTTCACTCACACTGCAGTGGGTTTGGGGGGTTTTTTTTTGATTTGGAAAAGCTGGAATAAAACTCCTCCGTCAGTGTGACAGCGCTGACAGGAGCTGCCCCTTTCCCACACCCCTTCCCTGAAGCTCCCAGGTGTGTGAATCCCAGGCTGGGTGCACATTCTGGGATATTCACAGGGATGTTCAATTTACGCTTTTAATTTGATTTCTATTTCTGTGTGTTCCCTGCTGCTCCTCATCCCCAGGACCTGTTAACACAGAGTTTGTTTGGTTACGTGTTCCTTATGAACAAGAACTTTCATCTCAAGACACGACTCAGAGGAAATCCTGCAGCACAGAGCCAGTTAGAGAAGTGTAGGTATTTAAAAACTCCTGCCTTTCATCAACATCTGAGACTTTTCAGGCTGCTGAGAACAAATTTCTGACATTAAAATGATTCAGAGGGATCAGGATATTTGTAGGAGTTTTCTTTGCTCTTTTAAAACCAGCAGCATAATTCAGTTTGGTGTTTCTATCTGCAAACCTCAACGTGGCTGTCAATCATTTATGAACTGCTGAGCATTTTGTGGAGTAACTCAGAGGCAAGAACTGGAGAGAGGCAAAAACAAAGCAAAGCAAATCAGCAGCTCCTGTAATCCCCTGTCAGATTAGGGACTACCTGAGAAGATGTTTGTGCTGCTGCAAGTGCTGTTTGCCCAGATAAAGGCAGGCTTTGCTCTCCAGAGAGCTGGCTGCGGTTTTTATGAGGCAAGTGCTGCCCTGATTTTGGTGTAAATTATCTGTACAATCTCCTGTACACATCCTGACACCTGGGTAGAAGCGAGGGAGTGCTGGCAGGCTCTGACTCAGCATCAATGGCAAAGCCTCAAACTGAATTTAGTCCTAAACTCAGTTAGATTTTAAAATCTAATACCAGGGTGTTATGCTGGATGTGCCCAGAGCCCACATATGTGTATCCAGGGTGGGTTTTTTTAGAATTCTTCCTTATTTTTATTAGCCTCTGAAACTGGAATACAATGGCTGAGCAAAAGAGAATTTCACAGCCCACAGGGATGGTGCTGATCCATGGGTACCATTTCAATTTTCAAATGCTTGGTCACAGCAGAGTGTTTGGGAAACACACAGAAGAGGTGGAGGGTGACACGAATCAGGCACAGGAAAAGCAACAGGCTGAGATTTTTTTGACCTTTAAGAAACACACAAAAAACGTGGAGGTGGCCCAATTCAGGCACAGGAAAAGCAACAGGCTGGGATTATTCTGCCTTTAGGAAACACACAAAAAAGGTGGAGGGTGGCACGAATCAGGCACAGGAAAAGCAACAGGCTGGGATATTTTGGCCTTTAAGAAACACACAAAAAAGGTGGCACGAATCAGGCACAGGAAAAGCAACAGGCTGGGATTATTCTGCCTTTAGGAAACACAGAAAGGTCGGGGTTGGCCCAGTTCAGGCACAGGAAAAGCAACAGACTGGGATATTTTGGTCTTTAGGAAACACACAAAAAAGGTGGCACAAATCAGGCACAGGAAAAGCAACAGGCTGAGATTATTCTGCCTTTAGGAAACACAAAAAGGTGGAGGGTGGCATGAATCAGGCACAGGAAAAGCAACAGGCTGGGGTTTTCTGCCTGTGGCTGAGCAGCTGTTGGATTTTCACAGCACTGTTCATCCCAGGGATGAATTTTAACCTCAGCCTGGAGAGCAAGAGGCACAACCTCGCAGCTGAGCAGCCATCCCTGCTCAGGGGCTCTCTGGAAGATGTCAAACACCTTTCTGCAGGCTGGGCTCGGGGTTTCAGTGCCCTGTGAGAGCTGTGCATACGCTGTGTGCTTGCTGTGCTGTGTGAGGCTGGCAGGACTGACCTGTTTTCTGTAAATTCCTTCTCCAGAGCGCTCCTTCAGAGCCCTCCTGGCTGTGCTGTGTGTACAAGAGACACTTGACAGCTGCTTGGAGGAGGAGAGGCTGAAGTTTGGGATAAGGCTTTTATCTGACACGCCACTGCTGCCAGCTCCTGGCTCCGTGCCCTTTCAACGCTGCATTTACCTCAGAAGCCTTTTTGTCCCTGTGGAAGCACCTCTTAATTAAATTTAAGTCACAGCACAGTGACCTCACAGGCTGTTTAGCTGTGGCTGTGTCTGTGTAGGCACTTTAACCTCTCCTCAACCCCCAAAAGGGCTTTAATGTCTTAAATTTCATTTTATTTCCAACTGTGAGAACCCATCTTGCTGTAAACTGGAGTTTTGCCCTTCCAGGAGCATTCAGAACCCAGACTGTGCTGGTGGATGTGAAGGAGCTCAGCAGAAGTTTTTGTTGGGATATAACATTTATAACATCCTGATGCACACGGAAGTTGGATGCTCAACAGCATGAACAGATTATTTTCCAAACTGATGGCCTGCTGCAATCTACTGTGTGATTACAGATGAGGTTTTAGTGGGTTGGGAAGGGGAAAGCAAGCTGGAGAGCTGTAAGATAAATTCATCCATGTAATCACTCACGCTCTGGACAAGAAATCATCTCCAAACTGAGCTCCACAACACATAGGAGTCTATTTTTAAGCCTGACCTGGCATCAAGAGCTGCTTTGCTGAGCGAACAAATGCTGCTGGGCCGCCATCAGTGTTGTCTGGAAATTAGTGTAATTAGGGAGAAACAAATCATAAAAAGCCTAAGTGCAGCGAGCAGCTCCTTTATTGTCAGCAGCAGGATGTGTGCTCCCCTGACAGCTCCACAAGCTGCACTGGCAGGAGGTGATTTGTGCTGCTGCCAGCACCACTCACTGGCGTGGGGATGATTGTAATGGGTGTTTGCTGCTGTCCTCCAGAGACACTTCTGTGCAATTATGGGCCCAGCCCTGGTGGATTCAACGAGCCTGTTATGAGCAGTGTAATTATTATTGTGCTGGCAGATATTAGAAATGTGATTTTAGCTTGTCCACCCGGATGGGATGCCCACGTTGCTGTGCACGTTTTCCCATTTGGTGTCCAGCAGGTGGCTTCTGAACCTGGTGGGGGTTTTGTGGCCACAAGGCCTCTTGTGGTGCAGAGATGAGTTTCTGTATGAGGCCAGAGTGTTACCAGCCCCACCAAGGCATAGAAAGCTCTGAGGGTGACCAGCAACCTCCCAGAAATGGCTTATAAAAATTAGTGAGACGGCTGATTGGAGGTGTTTTGAAAAAGCAAAAAGAAAATAACAAACTGTACAGAACAAAAGAGTAAAAGCTGTGCACAGTGCAGGGAGGTCGCCTGCACCTGCTCAAATACCCTGAAAAGCCCCAGGAGACTCTCTCTGTGCTCTTTCTTAAGTATTCAGTGATCAGGGAGGGGTTTGGCCTATAGAAAACAGCTGCATTCCTTGAGGAACAGCTCAAGGGTCCAACAGGTGCCTTTGTCCTGGAACTGGGACAATCATGGTGGGGAGAGCATCAAAATTTCTGGTTCTTCTTCCTCAGAAGCTCAGAGGTGAAAATGAAACTCCTTCTTAATATGGAAACACCTGTTGAAGTGTGGGGTGCACTGCTCCCCTGAGCAGCCCTGGGCACAGGGGACAGTCCCTGCACCGAATTTTAGTAGAAAAGTTCCAAGACATATGGCCAAGAAAAGTTAAAACTGGTGAAAGTGAAACTACTACAGGGAGTAAAAGAGGCAGATTTAACTTTCTGTGTTAAACTGTGTACTCTGCTGGCAGGCTGCACTCATAGGATAGAAACAGAGGATGGGTTGGGTTGGGTTGGGTTGGGTTGGGTTGGGTTGGAAGGACCTTAAAAACCACCTTGTTCCCAGTGCAGGGACCCCTTCCACTGACCCAGGCTGCTCCAAGCCCTGTCCAGCCTGGCCTTGGGCACTTCCAGGAGCAGCCACAGCTTCCCTGCCCAACCTGTGCCTCACCACCCTCCCAGAGGGGAATTTCTTCCTAATATTGATCCTAAATTTCCCTTCTTTCAGTCTGAAGCCCATCCTGTGCTCTGTCTCCAGTGGGGAGCACTGGTGCTTACTCTGCACCAGCTCCCAGCGTTCAGGAGATGATGGGTGTCACCAAACAGCCTCTCCACGTCTGAATTTCCACACCTGCTCCACAGAATTCCCAATTTTTGGGAGTTTCACGGGAACTCTGTGTGTCTTTTTCTGCAGGCTGGGTGCTCCTCTTGGCAGTGGGGTGTGTCTGTGTGCAGGGTGGGACCTGAGGGGTGTGACAGGGACAGCTCAAAGTGACACTGCAGTGTCCTTTGGGTCTGGAGTGACACTGCAGTGTCCTTTGGGTGGCAGGGACAGCTCAAAGTGACACTGCAGTGTCCTTTGGGTCTGGAGTGACACTGCAGTGTCCTTTGGGTGGCAGGGACAGCTCAAAGTGACACTGCAGTGTCCTTTGGGTGGCAGGGACAGCTCAAAGTGACACTGCAGTGTCCTTTGGGTGGCAGGGACAGCTCAAAGTGACACTCCAGTGTCCTTTGGGTCCAGAGTGACACTCCAGTGTCCTTTGGGTGGCAAGGACAGCTCCAAAGTGACACTCCAGTGTCCTTTGGGTGGCAAGAACAGCTCCAAAGTGACACTCCAGTGTCCTTTGGGTGGCAAGGACAGCTCCAAAGTGACACTCCAGTGTCCTTTGGGTGGCAGGGACAGCTCAAAGTGACACTCCAGTGTCCTTTGGGTGGCAGGGACAGCTCCAAAGTGACACTGCAGTGTCCTTTGGGTGGCAGGGACAGTTCAAAGTGACACTGCAGTGTCCTTTGGGTGGCTCCAGTGTGACACTCCAGTGTCCTTTGGGTGACAGGACAGCTCAAAGTGACACTCCAGTGTCCTTTGGATGTGTCCTGAGTGACGGGAGCTGCCTGCCCCTGCCAGAGGCACATTTGAACTGATTCTGTTCCGTGTTATTAAACGAGGATCTGCCTTCTGGGAGACTAAATGGGAGAGCTCTGAGCAGATGAACACAGAGTTTAAAACATTTTCCACACCATTAGTGGAGCTTCTCAATGCATCAAGCCTTGTACTACCGAGATTTGGCTGCAGGCATGAGGATACCCGACAGATTTGAGAGTTTTGGGGTAAATGCAGTGTTCTGAAGGCCATGGGTGGGTTCAGGGGCACAAAAACCAGTGCAGGATCCGAGGAAAACTGCAGCTGGAATTGTGGTTTGAGTGTTTTCCACCTGCCTCAGCCACCAGTTACAACAAAGCTGGTTTTTAGTTTTTCTGTTTTCTGTGATGCTGTAACCAGACCTAAGAACTGGGTAAGAGGAGGGAGAGAAAAGCCCAGCCTAAAAGCCCAGCCTAAAAGCCCAGCCTAAAAGCCCAGCCTGAAAGCCCAGCCTGAAAGCCCAGCCTGAAAGCCCAGCCTGAAAGCCCAGCCTGAAAGCCCAGCCTAAAAGCCCAGCCTAAAAGCCCAGCCTAAAAGCCCAGCCTGAAAGCCCAGCCTGAAAGCCCAGCCTGAAAGCCCAGTCTGAAAGCTGGGCTGATGCAGCTCTCCTGCCATGGCCTCTGTGCAGGGGCTGAACAAAGCCCTTGGTGGTGGCTGTGAGGAGGTGAAGGGTTTTGGTCTCTAATTGAGAATTCCACAGCGAGACTTTGACGTTCTGGCTTGAAAAGGTGTTTGCCATGTGGAGCCTTCAAAGCTGGTTTGAACCACGGGCTCTCAAGTTCCATTTCTGTTCAAAGCAGTCTCCCCTTTAAAGCTGCTGTGTTGCACTTGCTGTGCTGCTAAATTGTCTCTTTTTTTTCTATTTCAGCTGTTTGTTAACCCTGTTTATGCTCAGTCCAGCATGCACTGCTTAGGTGGGGGATGTGCCTCAAGGTTTGAGGAGAAAAATCTCTTTTTAACCCATCATTTTCATTGTTCTGAGGAGATTCTGATGTCTGCTGTTCTCTGCTCCTTGTTTTCCTCCAGTGCTGTAAATTTAAACACTAAAACATGCAAAATGAGACTTCTCTTGTTTATTAACATATTTCATTATGTTAACAGGTTGAAACCCCAAAGTTGCAATATTTAAATTCAAGTCACAGGCACGTATTTTTAAATGGCATCGGTGTCATCTCGGCATGTGCTGAAGTCTGAGGGGAAACTGGGTGGAATTAATGCTCAGGAAAATAGAATGAGTGGGCTGAGCTTTGTTTGTCACATGTCCAGATGCTAAAATAAGGGAGGTGTGTAATTCCTGATGAATTTACTCTGTGTTTAACAGCAATGATGATGCCAGTTGAGTTTGATGGACGTGGGGAACCTTCCTCTGCCGCCTGCTGAGGACAGGATGAAGGGAAATGAAACGCCTGGTGAAATCCTGGTGTCATTATGCACCTGTCAAAACACAGTTTGGGTGTGTTGGAGTTCCCACTGATGCCTTAGGATTTCAGCTTTTCTGTTTTCCATCTATTTGTGATCCTGCAATCCTTTAGTGTAGAACTCCAAATTCCATATAGAATGTTAGCTGATGTTCCTGATATTCCAAAGAGGGCAGGGTGGGGTGGGCATTTTTACAGGACACAAAATACACCACACTGACTCTGTGAATTCTCAGAAGGCCAGAAAAAGAGTTTATTCAAACAGGGATTTCTTTATATGCTATTTACAGAGACCAGTGTGGTGGGGTGGGCAAAGTTAACACCTCTTCAACCACACTGCTCAAGAAATCCCTCCTCTAAAAGGAATTAATAACATAGATACAGTTAAGAAAACATCTCCTTTTGTTTACAGCAAGAAATTTCACAAACCAAAACATCTCAAACATTAAATCAGGGCTACAGGGTGGGTGTACAACAACCCCATTTCCTCTACAGAAAATCCAGCTACACCTGGGAATTCACTCCCTCTGGAGATGGCAGAGAATCCCAAACTGCCCACGGGAGATCCCAAATCCACCAAAATCCTGCTCCTGGAACGTTCCTCTGTTTTTGCCACTGTGTTATTCCAGGAGCTCTCTGGTGCCCACTCCTCGGCCATAAACAGAAGCTGCCCTTTTTTATTTTGGCTTTGCCCCCAATAAAAGCAGCACAGAAGGAGCAGCCAAACACTCTCAGCTGTAAAATAAAGGATGGGGCCAGAACAGCTCCTCCCAAAGGGAATGAGAGTGGGGAGGAACTAAAGGTTCAGGGGATTGATGCTCCAGGAGCTGGGGGGAAGGGGTTTTGTGTGACCCCTGGGTAGTATTTAGGTTGAGCTTGAGGTCCAAAAGGTACTTGGGAGGTTTTTCTTGTGTTCTGGTGGTTTCTTTTGTTCTGAGTTGGTAAGTAGCTGCTTTAGCCATGATTTTTTAACCCAGCTCTCTAGTTTTCATTTAATTAATTGTGGTGTTGGGAAAATATATAAATTATAAGATGCTGGGATTCTCCTGTGTGGTTTTTAGCTCACTTTGGGCCCTTAAATGATGGTATGTAGGTTTACTTGTTAGTTTTCATTCAAATGATGAAAGTGTTCCTCAAAGCTGAGGTTCCTTCTAATTAAAGTATGTTCATTGTTTAATTTTCCGTTAGGTGTTCAGGTGTATTTAAGTGTTCAGACAACAACACAAAATGCTTTCTCTTGGAGGTTTTTTGTCATTTTTTTAAAGGGAAATACAAATATAAAAGTAGAAACTTGGAAGAAACTATCTGATCACTGGGAATTCTGCGTCTTGAGCCAAATGTTCTGTTGTGATGCAAAACAAAGGCAGAAAATAAGCTTGGGCTTCCACAATATTTTGGTGTTTAAGGGCTCATATCTTAAATTAATGCCTCCAGAATTTATTGTTTCTGACAGCTCTCATAAATATGATACTGGGGAGAGGCTGGAGGGTTGGTCTGGAGCTGGAAAATGTGGAATATTTAGGCCTGGGCCTACAATTAATGGATTTTGCTGTGAGGTGGTGTTGATTAGCCCACAGACTGAAAGTGGCTTCTTCTGTCCCAGCCCTGAAAAGGAAACAAGCCCTGGTGGCTTCAATCAGAAGAGAATAATTTTCTTTATGGGCTGTTTAAGTCTTTTATTTTAATTAATGAGGAGCATTTGCTTGGGTGGGTTTTTTGGTGTTTTGTGGGGTTGAGAGTCTCTTTTCCAGTTCAAGTCTAAACTCAGCTTTCCCTTCAAACTGAAGGAGTTGCCCTTGTAAAATTCTGCACCTGAACTTGACAGAACTAACAGCAGCTACTGCTGGGTGCTGGTTAATAAACCTGCCCTACTAATTAATAAACCTGCCTGGGTGACTGATGGGAATCCTGGACTTGAGTGCTGGGGTTTGAAACTCTCTCTTGCTTTTGGTTGGGCAGTTGTGGTTTTGTCACACTTGTCCAAGGTGTGGGGAGAGGGGGGGAAAAAACCTTCCTGGGGTGTGGGGAGAGGGGGGGGGAAAAAAACCTTCCCAGGGGTGTGGGGAGAGGGGGGGGAAAAAAACCTTCCCAGGAGTGTGGGGAGAGGGGGGGGGGGGAAAAAAAACCTTTCCAGGGGTGTGGGGAGATGGGGGGGGAAAAAAACCTTTCCAGGGGTGTGGGGAGAGGGGGGGAAAAAAACCTTCCCAGGGGTGTGGGGAGATGGGGGGAAAAAAACCTTCCCAGGAGTGTGGGGAGAGGGGGGGGGGGAAAAAAAACCTTTCCAGGGGTGTGGGGAGATGGGGGGGGAAAAAAACCTTTCCAGGGGTGTGGGGAGAGGGGGGGAAAAAAACCTTCCCAGGGGTGTGGGGAGAGGGGGGGAAAAAAACCTTCCCAGGGGTGTGGGGAGATGGGGGGGGAAAAAAACCTTCCCAGGGGTGTGGGGAGAGGGGGGGGGAAAAAAAACCTTCCCAGGGGTGTGGGGAGAGGGGTGGAAAAAAAACCTTCCCAGGGGTGTGGGGAGAGGGGGGGAAAAAAAACCTTTCCAGGGGTGTGGGGAGATGGGGGGGAAAAAAAACCTTCCCAGGGGTGTGGGGAGATGGGGGGGAAAAAAAACCTTCCCAGGGGTGTGGGGAGAGGGGGGGGAAAAACCTTCCAAGGGGTGTGGGAGCTCAGTTTGTTCTGGTGGAAGAAGGAAAGGCCAGGGCTTGGCTGTGCCTTGGTGCAGGGCCCTGCCTGAAGCTCACAGGTGTCTGTGGGAGCTCGACCAGCAGACAATGAGGGACCCCCAGTGCTCAGAAGTGACCAAATGCAGTTTTTTCCTGCAGGTGCAGCGGGGGTGGCAGCATGGGCAGCAGCCTCAGCCAGCAGCTGTGCTGTGTGGTGTGTGAGAGGTGCAGGGAGCAGCAGGCAGCAGACGCAGAGCCCGGCGAGACCAAGCCCATCCTGCAGAGCCCCGGGGGCACACAGACCTTCCTGGACACACAGCCCCCCACCCCAGCCCTCAAAGTCCCCAAACAGGGCTCCAAGGAGCTGTTCCAGGACCGCCAGCCCTCAGCTGATGCTCTGGAGGAGAATGGAGAGCCCTGCTCTGCTGCAGAACCCCTGGGAAGGGCAGAAGGGTGGGAGCCAGCCTGGAACCCCATGGATTTCTTTGTGGCCCCTGCTGATGAGGAGGCTGAAGGAGAAGTGGAAGACTTAACCCAGCAGGAGAAAGTGGGCAAGACAGAAGAGGAAAGGAAACCTGTTCCTGCGGGAGACAGAGCTCTGGGTACTGAGCTGGTGGCAGAGCAGGAGCAGCCTGGCACTGAGGGAGCCCCGTGTGCTGGGACAGCCCTCCAGCAGGGAAATCTCAGCCTCATGGAGCTCCCCAGTGAAGCTGAGCCTGGCCAAGGCTGTGAGACAGAAGCTCCTGCAGAGCCCACGGGGCTCCTCCTGGGCAGGGATTTGGTGCTGTGCGCTGTGCAGGTGGCAGGGCAGCCTGAGCCCTGCGTGGGTGCCGGGCCCCTGCAGGGCACGGGCTGGGCTAAAGCTGCTGAGCCAAGTCCTCAGCATGCCCAGAGGGCTGAGCTCACCTGCCTGGTGGAAGCCATGTCCCTGCTGACCCTGCAGAGCCCCTCCAAGGTGACAGCAAGGGGGGTGGCTGAGCTGTACCCCACCTCTCCTGTGTCCTGGGCACCCCTGTGCCCTCAGTGGGGGTCTCTGGAGCCACCAAACCAGCTGCTGGGGCTCTTAGGGCAGGGCATGCAGGGCACTGTGTCCCCCAGCCAGGGCGTGGGGGGCCTGTGCTGTGCAGGGCTTGCAGGAATCAGTGGGAGCTTGCAGGAGCCCTGGGGTGGAGCCCTGTGTGAGCTGGGCCAGGAGGGGAGCAGGGGATGCACCCCCGGACCTGGGGCAGAGCTGCAGCACGGGGCCGTGCAGGCAGCACTGGAGCTCCCAGGAGAACCAGCACCTTCTGCTCCTGTGCCTGAAAAGCAACAAGCTGAGCTCCCAGGAGAACCAGCACCTCCTGCTCCTGTGCCCGAAATGCAACAAGCTGAGCTCCCACGAGTGCCCTCCGCCCTGCCCGAGGTGCTTGTGAGCAGTGGGGAAATAGAGGCTGAAGATGTTGAAGCTTGAGATGTTTGTTCCTCAGGTGCCTTGGGAAGCTCAGATGAGGTTCCTCACATCTGTCCAGTGCCAGGGATGAGGTGCCTGCCCTCAGGAAGGGATCAGCCCCAGCTGTTGGACCCAGGATGTGTCCTGGACTTTAGAAACTCTCCCCAGCCAGATCTGTGAAGATTTTATAACGCTTTCCAGATGTTCTCGTGAATTGTTGTTCAGTCCCAGATCTGTTTCTTGCCTGTCCCAGGAGCTGTTTTTCAGCTCATGCCTCACTGGGAGGGAGCTGATTCACTCCAGTTTCACTGAGCTGATGTTGCTGCGTTCCCCCAGTGAGGTTTGGTGTTAGGAGGTTTCATCTCTCGATCTGAAGAATCTAAAAACAGAATAGAAAACTGCTCCTCTAATGGGGTGAAGTCAGATGTTTTCTGTGGGGCCAACAGCCACTTCTGCTACCTCAGAATAATGAAATATTGGCGCTACCTCCCTGAATAATTCTCTGTACAATTGATGCTTCCTGCTTTCTTGTCAGTGTTGAACAAAATATTTTCACAGGAAGACGATGAAATCCTAATTCTGCCTTGTTCTTGGTATCTCTTGTAGTAGTGGAATTGTTTGTGTAACCTGTGCAGTTTATGCAGTAGTCTTGATCAGAATGCAGAAGTCAGTGTATTGCAGCTGAAATCTACTGACTTTTAATGTTCCTCACTTTGTGCTACCAATAAAATACACTTTTAAAGATCATGGCAAAACCCCAAACTGAGTGTGTTTTAATTGCTGGGAATAAATGAGAACAGAGAACACGGCTAGAAGTGATGAGTGCTTTTCTTTTCTCTTCAAAGGAGAAACAGGGGCTGATTCCTTTTTGCCGGAGCCTTTTCAGCAAGTCTGACCACACAAAGTGCCCAGATCTGTGTGTGGGGAGGAGGGAGAGTGGTGGATTGGAGATTTTTTTAGGCAATAAAGAGTGATTGAGGAATGGGATGCTGATGGAAAAAGTGCAAGATAAGATATCCTGTAGCTGCCTCTTCATTTGTCTTGCACAGAGCTGAAGGCTGAGGAGGAAGAGCTGAGTGTGTCCAGTGATGTTGGGGATTAAATTTAATACTTTGGGAAAAGGATGGGCTTTTTTTAAACATCTTGTCTTCTGTCCTTTGTCCCTGACAAAACCTCATGTGTGTAAGATTTGCAAACCAAATAATCTTTCACTGGCTGGGGAAAAAGGTGCCTGAAGTCCTTTCTGTTCTTTGAAATTCTTCTCTGAGCTGATAAACTCCAACTATTGCTCAGGTGGGCTGTGTCTGCAGTGCTGTTAAACCATGGGCTGCTTGGCCCTGCAAGGTGGGAAGTTATTAAATAAATACACACAAAGCTGACTGAAGGCTCTTCTTTTTGAGCTCAGTTGTTTTACTTTTTGTTTGTTCTGCCAAAGTCACCAACTCCTGTTGCTATCTGAGAGAGATCTGGGCGTGTTCACTGCCACTCTTTGTCCCAGCCTCCCCCAAAACCCAAATTCAGGCAGGGAAAGGCTTGAATAAAACAACCCTGAGGGAAATCAGCCTCAATCACATTTATGACCACGAGCTGGTTATCTAATTCTGCCGAGGACGATTCTGAGCAGCAGCTGTGCCACAGAAAATGTTCTTTATCCACTGCGAGTCCTGGGCCTGTGGCTCCTTCGTGTGGGGACAGGGCCCGGCAGAGTTTCCAAGGTCAAGCTGGAAAAGCAAAGCTGGAAAGCTCCGGTGATGGAAAACCCTTCCTGTTCCTTGAGGATATTTTTCAGCCCTGTGGTGTCCTCCTGTGTTGGAGCCCTGGGCACTGGGAATTTCAGGGTTTCTGTGCTCACAGGCACTGACCCCCAGGCAAACACTGCATGGACCTGAGGCCGTGGAACAGGCTCCAAAATTGAGTGACAGCACTGGGATTGTGGGTGTGGAGTTTGGATAGAAGTGTGTGAGATCACAGGGTGCAAAACTTAGAGTTTAAGGGTTTAGAATACAGTAATAAATATAAAGCAATATGGAGGATTTAGGGCTTTGGCTAAGTTCTTCTTCACCTTCCTCTTCATGGATTTGGGTGGTGTTTTGTAATTGGGTAGAAAAGTCCACATTGTGGGCCATGGGTGGTTGATTATTGGGTTAAAAGTAAAAGTAATTTAGGTGTCATTTCTTAATTGGACAGTTTGTACAGAGATAGAGACAGAGCCATTTTCACTTTGTTAGCCAGAGCTCACATCTCGTGAGACTGTACTACAGATAAGAATGAATCAACATCTGAGTCCAAACACAAAACTGCATCTCTCAAGCATTTAATCCCTGCTCGAACAGAGGAAAAGAAGGTAACAAACCCACACTCGTGTTGTGGTGCCAGCTCTGTGATGAACGAGGGCAGATCCTCCCCGGGTTTGATGCACACTGAATGTTCAGGGAGGCAGAGACAGTTCTGATAGAGGGGACAGCTTGAACTCTGCAATAAAAACCCCCAAACATGAGGAGGGATGCCCCGAGCTGCCTGCAGCCTGCTCCTTGACAGCAGTGATGGCACAGGGAGGCTCTGTGATGGTGCAGCAGTGCTGCATTCCATCGTGCAGCTCAGTCCTGCTGACAGCTGAGCCCGGCTCTTTGGAGGAGCTGCGATTATTTCCTTTTATTTGTCCAAAAAAGAAGTGTATGAGTTTTTTTACGACAGCCCTTTTAAATATATCAAAGTGGCAGAAATTGGAAAAGGCTTTTGGAACAGGGGCTAACCCTGGTGAAGGAAGGAGATGTCATTGCTCTGACAGGAGGATTTTCCTCCCTCCTCTTGTGTGTGTTAACGTTGCCATTTCCTGAGGTGTCTCACATGCAGGAGATTTTCTGGATTGCTTCAAATAGGTCAAAGTTGGACTTTTCAAACTGGAATATTTCATTTATTTATTTCATATATATGTCTCATGTTTCCATATTTCACCATGATTCAAGGGTAAGATATTTCCTTAAATCTGTATTTTAAATTCTGTGATTTAAATCTCAGAAATATTCCAACTACCTCGTGATGAGCTGATGACTGAGCACCTTCCCATTGCAGAGAACACTGAAATAAATCCCTGCAACACCTGCAGGATTTGGAAATCCACTTGCCAGGCTCCCTGTGCACGCAGGAGCAGCTGGGGATGCAATTTCCTTCCAGTTGTGTTGTTTGCAATGTCCCCAAAGCCACCAGAGTTTTCAGTCACTGCCGTGTGACACTCTGCACAGGCTGTTGGGAAAAACGAGGTTCACTTTTCTGGTGAAATTTGAAAGGTTTTATTAAAAGACAGTAAGAGACACAAAAGCAAAAATAATAATTACGGCCGGGTGCTTGGCGTTCAGCCAAGAGCACACCCAAATTCAGAAAACACTCCTTTAAATGCATCCGCCTGTTGCATATTCATAGACCCTCATGCATTATTCAAACGTTCCTTTGAGTTTAAATTGTTCTTTTTGGTTTCAACCCCCAACCCGCCCCCATTCCATCCTGCAGATCAACATTTTTATTTCTCCTTGTGGCTCCATCCTGTGGTCCCCACACTCCCTGATAACAGAGGGTCAAAAATTTCCTCCCTCCCCTGGAGCTCTGGTCACCATCTTCTTCATACAGATGGGATAATTCCAAGAAAGTGAGGAATTTCCTGATTATTGTTACCATTCTCTGAGTTAGCTACATGAACAAAAGCATTCTACATCACTTACTCTCCATTTTAATACCATGCTATAGCCCAAGAAATATATATATTTATCACACTACTATTTCTAAGTTTTGTGAACAGCAGAAATAAAAGAAACTGTATTCATACAGCAAAGTTTTCCAACATTATACATATAGCATTCATTTTAATATTTGCAAAATCCAGTAATATAATATGGAGTTATAATATAATATGGACTTATAACACTGTCATCTGTGTTTGTCACATGTGAAAATCACGGATTAGTTCAGAAAAGTTGCCAACAGTCAAACAAATCCTGACCTGCCTCTGAATTTCCGTTCCACTGAAGCCTAAAGAGAAGTATATTTTTTAAAAAAAGGCTTTGAGAAGCTGTAGAACCACAGCAGACCCGGAGTGAGGCCCTCCCAGGCGTGGCACTGTGACACTGCAGTGTCCCCAGGACACGCAGCCCTGCCTGTTATCGTGCAGAGCAGATGCTGGAGCACATCACAGGCCAGGAGGGGACATTGTCCTCTCCTGGTCCCAGCTCTGGCTGCACACACGCCTTTCCCCGGCCAAATGCTCCCTCTTTGTTCTCTGCTCTCAGGGAGTCACTGGAGCTCGGCAAAGTTCAGGATGCTGAGCCAGATCTGCTGTCCAAAATTGCAGATTTGAGGGGGTTTTATGTAAATAAAAGAAGCCTGGAATCCATCCATTTTGATTTTTTTTCCTCATTCCACAGCACTGGCTCTGCTGGCAGTGGATATTCAGGCTCTGCCTTCACTCTCCTGGCTGGGATTAGTTTGTTTTTAATGGATGTTAATTTTCCTGTGCCCCATTCCACGTTCGAGCTCCCTCCCAGCCAGCAGACACAAGCAGGGCTGGGGAATGACAGCGCCAGCAGGGCCTGATCAGCTGTGCCTGAGACCTCCGAATCATCTGCAGCCACTGTAAAACTGCTAATTGCACCTCTCAGCCAGCTGAAGGCACCACACAAGTGGGAAACAGGGGAAATTTTTCACCTCTAACTGCTCAATATCAAATAAAATGGGAGATTACAACGCTGCCATTATCGTTTGTGAGTTATACACAAGCCCAGCCTGGTTTTTCTGCCACTTGGCATCACCCCTTCTCACCAGAGGTCAGTTTGTCTTGTCCACGGCTGCTCTGTGCAAATCTTGAGCTTTACTTTAAACATGCAATGGCAATTACCAAAATGAAGTTAATCACCCATCAGCTGCACACAGGAGCACAGCCACATCCTCTTCCTAAGGGCTTGGAAACGCCTGGGAAAATAGAAAATAGAGTGAGGGAACTTGAGAAATAACAGTCTGAAAAGTTTGTCTTGTCCATGGCTGCTCTGTGCAAATCTTGAGCTTTACTTTGAACAGTCAATGGCAATTACCAAAATGAAGTTAATCACCCATCACCTGCACACAGGAGCTTGGAAATGCCTGGGAAAACAGAAAATAGAGTGAGGGAACTCAAGAACCTGCTGGAACTAAGGTTGGGAGTCCAGGGGGGAAGGGATTGAGTGTGGCCCCCCATCCTATTTAAGCCCAGGTGAGGGCTCTGCCTGCCAGGTGAGGCATCCTCAGTGGGGCGGTGGAGCTGTGCTGGTGAGCAGGGACTGGGTGAGCTCTCCTGCTCTTTATGGGATGGGTTCCTTGCTTTAATTCATGCACATTTTTATGCTCCAGGCCTCTTTGAGCACAAGTAATTTTGTTGTGTTCAGCTCATTTCAATGTTTAAGGCTGACCTTGCTTCTCAGTCCTTAAATTAGCTTTGTGCTGGGCGATATTATTTTACCTTTTAGTGTGCCTGTGTCTCTTGCAGTCCTCTCTAATATTATTATTCAGGAATAAACCCTGCTGTGTCCTGTGAATTTTAAATTTATCTGTAATTTTCTCCTGCCTGCCTTACTTCTCTTCCCTCCTGCCCCCATCTATTACTGGAAGTCTAAACATTTCCTTGTCTGGAGCAAAGAGTGGCTCCAGAGACCTGTCACTGTTTTCCAGAGTGTTCTGCTTTGACTGACAAATTGTCTCTTCTTTCCTTTCCTTCTTTTCAGATTGTTATTTTTTAAAAGGTCTCTGTTTCTCTCTTTTTCCCCTCTTTTTCCCCTTTTCCAGACAGTTATTTCTTAAAGGATCTCTGTTTTTCTCTTTTCCCCTCTTTTTCCCCTTTTCCAGACAGTTATTTCTTAAAGGATCTCTGTTTTTCTCTTTTCCCTTCTTTTCAGACTGTTATTTTTTAAAAGGTCTCCGTGTGTCCCCTGACCCCACCAGGAGCCAATTCCACCTGTTCAGCTCCTCCCTGTGATCCCTCAGCTACTGCTGGGTGGGTAATTAACCCACCCTAATGAGCGTGGGCTAATAAATTTCCATTTCTTGCAGGTGCAAAGCCCCTTCCTCCTCAAGAGCCGGAGCTCCCTGCTCTTCCTCCGCCCCTGTTGAGAAGCCCCCGGTGTTTCTGTGCCCCCGTGGCCATGGGAGGTGTTTTTGGGAAGAACAAGAGGCCCTGCGTGTTCTCCAGGGTTGTGTACAGGGCCAGGGGCAGGAGGGCTGCCCGGGTGTGCTGTGACGCAGCCACCTGGACCGGGGACAGCCACTTCCACTCGGCACGCATCGGGAGAGCTCCCAGGGGCTACCAGCCCCCCGCGGCCAGGCTGGTGCTGGAAGCTTCTGGAAGTGAATCTGGAGGGGAGGAAGGAGGCTCAGGCACCTCTCCGAGGGCGCAGCACGGCGAGGATGCCTCGGTCCCCGCCGGAGGCACGCGAGGGGCTGAGCTGTCCCAGCAGCCTGAAGCCAAACCTCACCCAGAGCTGCAGGAACCCACGGGGGAGGCACGAGGGTCCCCAAATCCCCGGGACAGCACTGAGGGTGAAGCTCTGCATCCCCCTGGCAGCTCCTCGCCCCCCAAGCCCTGCTGTGGGGACCGGGGGGTGACGCCCCTCACTCGGACCACGGTGCAGGTTGATGTCCACGTGTCTGCAGGTGGCCATGGGGAGCCTGGCCAGGGCCAGGATGCTGCAAAATCCGAGCTGCTGGGCAGGGCAGGGCAGCAGGACGGGGCTGGGAGTGGGGCAGAGCAGCAGGACGGGGCTGGGAGTGGGGCAGGGCAGCAGGATGGGGATGGGAAGGAGGCAGAGGACACCAGTGTTGGGAAGGCTCTTGGGGAAGTGCCCGTGCACAAGGCAGGTGACACCACGGCTGCCTTGTGTCCCCTGGAGGAGCCAGAGCTGCCCCTGAAGGCTGCAGAGCCTGGAGAAGGTGTCACAGACGGGCAGGGAGCTGCACAAGAGCAGGGGGGAGAAGGAAGTAAAGCCCCACTTGATCTCCAGCTGGGACAAGGGGAGGTTCCTGCTCTTGAAGGTGTGAAAGGAGCTGCTGGTGAACCAGAGCAAGCTGAAGAGACGGCTGAGGCCTGTGGTGATGGACAGATGTCAGAGGAGATCCCAGCCTGCCTGCCAGAAACCCAGGAGGAGGAGGAGGAAATCAAAGTTGGCAGTGAGGGAAAACCAGAGGAGCACTGAAAGAGCACGTGGAAGCTGGAGCAGCAACCAGGGAGCAACACTGAGGGTTTGTCTGCAGCCAGAGCTGGATCTGCTCCTCCATCCTGCCAGGGAGGGATGCCAAAGGCTGCTTGTGCCCTCAAGGACCCCGAAATCTTTAGAAACTTTAAACTGAGATGCTG
The DNA here is from genome assembly GCF_021018805.1 of Prinia subflava. Taxonomy (NCBI): domain Eukaryota; kingdom Metazoa; phylum Chordata; class Aves; order Passeriformes; family Cisticolidae; genus Prinia; species Prinia subflava. The sequence continues at coordinate 3,677,192 of NC_086268.1, forward strand.
GACTTGAAATTTTTGTGTTGTTTCCTGCAAGCGGTGCTGCCCTCCTTCCTTCTCGTGCTGCGGGCATGGGCTGGGTGTTTCTTGGCACAAAAATTGTATTTATGTACTTATTTATGTATTTATACCCTGGCTAGGGCTGTGCTCTTCATGCTTATCTCCCTGTGTGTGGCTGCACAGGGTTAAGTGATGTCTAACCAACCACATTTATTAATTACACTTGTCTGCTCACCCCTCTGACTGTCACCACTATTGGAAACAGATTTTGTGCTGTGTGTTGCCATTGGAATCAATAAATGGGTGCATTTTAACGCTGACTGCTGTGAAATGTTGGGTTATTAACATTCTGATAACTCGTTTCTGATATTTGCCCTGAGCCCAATGCCAGAACTGATGGTTTTGCCCTTTTCAGCTTGTGAAGTGTTTGGTAAAATGCTGAATATTGACACCAGCAGCCTCAGAGTGAAAGCTGCTCCTCTCCTGGTGATTCCCTTGCAAATCTTGGGACACCAACTGGGCTCGCTGTGCTGAGACCCTGATAAAATTAAAAATTAAAGGCAAAACTTCCAAATGTGACTCATCTGAGAGCATTTGGCTTTACAGAATTTGGTTTTGCAGAGCTTGGCATTTGCTTTATGGTTTGTGCTGGTTGGGTGGGGGTCCAGGAGCTCAGGCTGGAGGCAGGAGCTGTAAACAACAACAAAAAAAGCTGCTTGAGGTCGTTTTGCTGCAAATAATCAATAAATTTTTGGCAACTGCATATCCAATGCTAATCTCTAATGACCAGTGCTAAAGAGAGGGGAGTTTTCCCATCAAACCTGACTGGTGGCACGGCTCTCACTGAATTTAGAAATTTAGAAGGGAATCAGGAAAATAAGACAGCCTCATTTCTCTCAAGCAAAAGGCTTTTACACCACATTATTCTGCAGGAGCTCGTGGGGATTTTTAAAAAGATTTAAAAGGGAACTAATTATTTGTATTAGCTGGAAAACTCCAATGTGAAGGAGAGCAAGATCCTCCCTAAGGAAAGCATTTCCAGCTCTGGTGTTCCTGTGTGCACCCTCACTAACAGCACTCACAGGAGGCAAGAAATGATGGTTAAAGGCAAGCCAGGAGATGAGGATGTCGAGAGCAACACTTCTATTTAAGGGATGATTGCTTTTACTGTCTTTCAGTGCTTAATCACATCAGGAGTTTGGTGTACCCTTAAAAAGCTTTTCTGTGGCTCCAAGGACCAGGCTGCCACACTCAAAATTTCTCCATTTAAGCCAGACTTGCTTCATTTTATTTTTTTTTTCCTTATGCCCCAATCTAATTGAGAGCCTGCCCATGGCAATGTCTCATCTGCCCTGACATAAATAACTCAGAGGCTGCTCCTTGCCCTTGGCTGCTCCTCACAATCCCAAAGGCCTCTCCATCAGCTGGTGCTGGGTTTGGCTGCCTCTGGCAGAGCTCTGCTGTTAGGCTGGAGATGATGCCCTCGTTGCAGAGGATTTAGATTTACAAATCACTGCGTTGGCAGCTCCTCCTTGCCAGGAGAGTGCAGAGGCCTGAGGAAAAATCCTGGGAAAAGAAGCAGAGAGCAACAAAACCCTCTGTGCCTCACCCTGCCTCTCCCTGGGATGCTCAGATCAACCCCTGTAATTGTATTTTGTGCTCATGATTTACTGAAAGCATCTAAGAATTCGTAGAATCCTCTTAAAATTACACAGCAGCTCCTTCCCCCTGTGACTGAAGGTGTGGGGCTCCTCAAGGGTGAAAATAAATACCCAGTAAATACCCAATAAATACTCAATAAATACTCAATAAATACCCAATAAATACCCAATAAATACCCAATAAATACCCAATTACGTGCCACTGGTGGTGCCACTCTGAAATGGGTGGCAGGGATGAGTTTCCACCCTGAGAGGAATCAGGCAGAATAATTCTGCAGGCTGGAGTCTCACAACACCCTCCCAAACCCCTGCCAGGTGAGCACCAAATTACAGGAGCAGAAGTGGCTCTGTGCAGCTCTTCAGTTTTGCTGGGATTTTTGTGTTTAAATCTAATTAACAAAGCTGCAATCTGAATCAGGGACATTCTCTCGTGCTCTGCAAAAGGAGTGATTTTGTTTTCTTCCTTTCTCAGAAAAAAAAAACAAACATGGAATAATCTTCCACCACATGCAATGCTGCAGGAATTTTGGAAAAGAAGTGCCCTGGCTTTAATTTCACCAATCTGAGTGTTTGCAGTGTAAAAATTTCCTTGGCAAATAAGAAAAAATCAGCTAAACTTCCTCTTACAATATTCCAATTCTGCTGGGTAGGGGTTTATTGGTTTGTGGGGGGTTTTTTTTGTTTGTTTGTTTTGGTTGTGGGGGGGTTTTTTTGGTGTTTTTTGTTGTTGTTGTTGGGGGGGTTAGGGTTTTTTTTGGGTTTTTGTTTGTTTGTTTTGGTTTTGGTTTCTTTTGTGGGGTTTTTTTTTGTTTGGTTTGGGTTTTGTCTGTTTGTTTGTTTGTGGGGTTTTTTGGGTTTTTTTGGCGTTTTTTGGGTTGTTTTTTTTTAATGTCATCACGTTCATCCGGGGTTTTCAGATGTGCCCCAAGTTTTATAAAGCTGAGCTTTACCCTTATTTTTTCCTGGTTTGCACTGTCCTTGTCTGACCTACCCAAAGTTACACGTGGGGGAGGTTTGCCTTTGGCAATTTTGATGGCTTTAAATGCCTTTGTCAGAGGAGACTCTGCCTCATTTCTGATACTTGCACTGAGCCCAATGCCAGAACTGATGGTTTTGCCCTTTTCAGCTTGTGAAGTGTTTGGTAAAATGCTGAATATTGACACCAGCAGCCTCAGAGTGAAAGCTGCTCCTCTCCTGGTGATTCCCTTGCACATCTTGGGACACCAACTGGGCTCGCTGTGCTGAGACCCTGATAAAATTAAAGATTAAAGGAAAAACTTCCAAATGTGACTCGTTTAGAGCTTAGGTCTGGAAGCACCTCGATGCTTTTGGGGTGCTGCTCCTGCCCTGGGAGCAGGGAAATCCCATCCTGCAGCAGCAGAACTCCTGCACACCCAGCAGAGCACACCCCTGACTCCTCCAACCTCTGTCCCTGACACTGAAGGCAAATCCCACCTTTTGCTGCTCTTTTTAGGCCAATCCTAACGGGGGAATTCATGAACAGTGGTGTGGCTCTAACCCAGCGCTGTTCCCAGGCTCCAGGCTGCCCTCTTAAGATGATAAGCAGCAAATTCCCTGCTAAAATCCACAATGGGTCACTTCAAATGAGTCCAAATCTGCATTTCCACAGCCACACTACTGTCGTGGAGTGCAATCTCATTTCTGGGGGTTTGGGAAATCTTGCTAAGAGTCCTCCTTGTGAACCTTTATAATTAAACTTACTGTAATTCAGCAGGAAACCTTAAAAAAAAAGAATTGGTTACACTTGAGAAACTAAAAGCTCAGGAGAGTTTAGGAGCTGCTGGAGCTGTTGGGGACTCCAGTGTTTCTCTTCCTTTCAAAGCACCTTTATAAATAATCACCCTCCTCATCACATAAATCTGTATCTCCTGAACTCTTACACTAAATAAATATGAAATAAATGCTCTCACACTAAACTAAATAAAAAAATGAAAGTTCTGAAAACAGCTGGTCAAAACCCAAACACTTCCCTTATCCAGAGCAGCAACTGCTGGTCAATATTCTTGTTCAATACAAAACAATTTTGCATTGCTTTGGTTATTGGATCCCTGCCTGCCTTTCAGGAGCAAAACAATTCCCTTCTTTCCTCACACCCTCCTCTCTCCACAACATCCAAGGAGCCCAGATGAAAAATCACAAAATCTGCAGTGATCTGACAGCCAGACCCAAGCACGACATGAAAGTTGGGAAAGCTCTGAAACAAAAGCCACTCAAAACACCCTGAGAGAGAGAAGAAAGAGAAAACACAATCACAGATCTCCCCCAGCTCTGCCTCCTTTGCTGCCGAGTGCCTGCAGCACCTCGCAGGAGATGAGAAGCACCCGGGAGTGTTCCTGGGGATGGGGGGATGCTCTGTGCCTGCAGCACCTCAGCTCAAGGGGATCTTCCTGGATTCTGTACAGCTGCTGCTCTGCAGCCACAGAATCCCAGGGTGGCTTGGGTTGAAAGGGATCTTAAAAATCATCTCACTTCACTCCCTGCCATGGGCAGGGACAGCTTCCACTATCCCAGGGCGCTCCAAACCAGTCCAGCCTGGCCTTGGACACTGCCAGGGGTGGGACAGCCACAGATTCTCTGTGCCAGGGCCTCATCACCCCCACAGGGAAGGATTTCTTGCTAAATCCCCCCTCTGAAGTGTTCCCTGTCAGTTTGGAGCCATTCCCCTTGTCCCCTTCTTGTCAGAAATCTCTCCAACCTCACACTGTGCAGAGAGAGAGAGACCCCAAACATTTCATTTTTGTGTAAATGCCTAAAGAGAGACCCCACACTTCCCTTCACTTCTGTGTAAATACTGAAAAGAAGGACCCCACAACATTTCCCTTCATTTTTGTGTAAATACCTAAAAGAAGGACCCCACAACATTTCCCTTCATTTTTGTGTAAATACCTAAAAGAAGGACCCCACAACATTTCCCTTCATTTTTGTGTAAATCCCTAAAAGAAGGACCCCACAACATTTCCCTTCATTTTTGTGTAAATACCAAAAGTCAGACCCCACATTTCTCTTCGGCTCTGTGTAAACACTTCAGGGACAAAAAAGAAAATAATCTCTAAATACACAGAACCCTCTGATGTGAAACTTCACATGATGGTTCATAAACAGGGAGCAGGAACAGTTCCCAGTCTTTCAGGCAGCTGTGTAAGGGATCAGTAATTAATTAAATCATTAGGTTTGGGTGGAAGCAATTCAGTGTTGCTGCCCTGCCCTATTTAAGGTCCAGGTGCTCCTTCCTAAGCTCTGCTGGGAACTCCTTGGAGGCATTTCCTTTACAAGTGAGTGTGGGCACTGCATGACACAAATTTGGGGGTTTTTTGGGGGGAAGGAAGGTTTTTTTTCACTTTGTTTTTGAGGGTTTTGTTTGACTTTTCCAGTGAGGGAGAGCTGTGCCTTTAGGCTTTCAGAAAAATTGTAATTATGCTTTCTTGTGTCTTTGGCTTTGAACAAAATTCTGCTGGTGGCAAGATGGGGCTAAAAATGAAACATTCACAGCATGAAATGGTCACATGAGGAAGGGGAAATAATTTTCTTACATATAAAAAGTAACTGGTATCTTGAAGTAATAAATATCTGTATCTTTATAAACAAACCCTATTTGCAGACAACAGCAGCAGAATCTGTCTTTTGTCATAGTTTGAGCTGCTTTTGCAGTGATGACAAATAAATAGAAGTGTAAAAGAAAATAAGTTATTATTTCTTCTTCCTCTGCTGGCATTTTAGTGCCCTACCAAAATGCCATGAAGCATTTCCTGGTTATATTCATTTACACAAAATCCCTGCTGCTGATGCAGCAATTGCTTACAGAACATTCATTTATTTGTTACCTGTCCTCTCTGCAGCTTTGATACCAAAGAGCATCTCTCTCTCTCTTATTTTATTTTGTTTTTTCTCTCCTAGTACAAGTGGATGAGTTCATTTTTCTTGCTTTTCCTTTCCTGCTACTGTGTAGTTTTAAGTGATTAAGTTCATGTAGTCTTATAAGTGAGTGCCTAACCACCATGGAATCACACATTTTTACAGATTCTGCCCATAAAAGCAGCTCAAACAGTGCAGCAAAACTGCTCTGGATCCATTAGCTCTGCTTTAAAACCTGTAATTCCTAAATTATAGATCTGTTCCCCTCACTCTGTGCTGTGCTGGTTGAGCTCTCTGCAGCCCCAGCTGCAATCAGATCATGGCGTGTGGCACTTGTGTCCCACTTTAAATATTTAGTGATCAAAAGTGGCCCAGGATTTGGAGTGGAACAGGCTGGGAGGGAGCTGAGGATGTGGCACTGCTGGGGAAATGGGCTGCAGTTGCTGCCTGCCCTACTTAGAGCACAACTTTATCACCCTGAGCCTGGAGCAGAGGCTGAGGTGCTGCAAATAAATGGCTTAAGTCATGTTTGCTTTGTGGTTTCCCTGCCAGACACAGGGCACTTTTATCCTGCTTAATGATGAGGGTTTAACTTGTGTTTGCCTCTTTCTAGCAATCTGCATGGCAGGTTCCACGGGGAATTAACGGGGCTGAGGGCAGGTCCCTGTTTCCCTTTCCCTCTCAGCTTCCCCCTGCTCCTTCCCTGCCAAGTGCTGATGTTTCCTGCCCTTGGAAAAGGGACCTTTACAAACACAACCTGAGGGAAATGTTTCTCTGCATTCACAATGTGCTGCTCCTTTTTAATGTTGGAGTTTGAAGCAGTGGTTTCTAAAAAGTGAGTTAATGAGTGGTAAAATAATGACCCAAGGGCCTGAAATCCACTTCTTTCTCACCTCTCAATAAGGAGATTTTTTTTTTTCTTTTTCTTTCCTTTCTCTTGCCTTCCATATCTTCTCAGCCCCATGAATGGCTTCCCTGGCTAAATGTGAACTGCTTTGTAGAATTAATAAATGGCTTAGGAAACAAGAGGAGACCTAAATAGTATTTACTTTAAGAATATAAACCAATAACTGTGAAGTGTGGGCTGAGAGTCCTGGGGAGGGAGTGACTTCCTAAAGGCTCTCAGTGACAGCAGAAATCCATTCCTTGTACTGAGACTGACTTAAAAATAAAGCCTGTGATTCTGAAATGAAATAGGATTTGATTTTGATTTTAGAGGGGCACTTTCTGCTCTGACACAAGGCTAAGGAATTAAATGGGAATGTGCCCTTCATTTTGGAGGGGCATTTTCTGCTCTGACACAGGGCTAAGGAATTAAATGGGAGTCTCTCTTTCATTTTGAGGGGCACTCTCTGCTCTGGCACAGGGCTGAGCAGCGGCTCTGTTGTGTTTTCCCTCTCTTGCAGGTGGCACAGCGGTGCTCTGGCGGCTCGGCAGGGCTGGCATGAGGCTCTGTGGGTGCTGCTGAAGGCTCTGGTGGAGTCCAGGTCCCTGGAATTCCCTGGAGAAGGCCCCGAGCAGGATCAGCTCCCACACCCACACCATGGGCAACGAGGTCAGCCACGGGAGGCATTGGTGCAGGAGGTTTGAGAGGCTGCCAGCTGAGGAGACACCCGCTGTCCCTGATGTCCCCGATGTCCCCACAGCCCAGCGTGGGGGGTCTGGGGGCACTGTGAGCCCCCCTGAGAAGGAGAAACCCCCGGGTGCTGCTGCGGGGCTGCGCTGCAAAGAGCGAGGAAGGAAAGAGGGAACGGCCTCGTGTTCCCCTCCTGTGGCCCAGGGAATGGTGAGAAGCTCAGAGCAGCTGGGGGAGGCTGGGGACAACCCCCCTGCTGTAAATCCAGACGGAAAAGCTGCTGCTCCCAGCCAGGGAGGAGCTGGAGGACACACGGAGGGGACAGCCAGGGATGTCCCTCTGCAGCCTGCAGTGGAGAGGGGACCTGGGGAGCTGCAGACCGAGCAGGGGACAGTGAGAAGCAGCTCAGGGTCACAGCAGAGAGCAGCCAGCACCAGGGTGTACAGGGCACGGCAGTGCTCCTTCTGCAGGCTGCTGAAGAATCTCAGGACCCCAGGAATAAAACCTAAAGCCAAGGCTGGTGCAGGCAGCAGCCAAGAGTGAGGCTGCTGTGGACTGGAGAAGGATGGAGTGCCTGGTGTGACACCTGCAAGAAAATGGAAAAAAAAGATGGTAAAGAGAGCGATTCCTGTGTACAATGAGAGGACGTTGTTTTTGTCACCTTTAACTGTTTGTCTGCTGTCTCACAGCCTGTGTGGAGCACTGCAGGCCTTCCCTCTGGAAGGCTGGAATGGAGTGGCTCTGCTCCCTTGGCAAGCAGCTCGTGAGGATTGTTTGGGGCTGCTCTGTGAAAGCTCCTTTTTGAAACCCTGCAGAGGTGCAGCTTTGTCTCTTCCTGGTGCTTCCTGTCACGATTTGATTTCCTTTCCCTGTCTGTAATAACTCGCTCTGTGTAATGGCCCAAGGGCTGTATGAGTAACTCATCAGAATTATCAACCTAAATTAATGGATTATAAAACCAGTAGATGCTCACAAATGCACCAAGGTGGTGGTGGTTGCTGTGGGGGAGGCCTGGTGAGCAAGGGGCTCCAGTTTTCATGCTGGAAGAGTTTGCTTTGTGTGTTTTTGTACCTGTAAGTCAATAAAAGCCACTTTCACTGCCTCCAGTGGAGCCTTGGCTGTGGTAATGGGGTAAGGGAGGAGGGGAGGGGTGGGCTGGCACTGCCTGCCCACAGATCTGGGCACTGGCAGGGCTCCCTGTGGTGCCAGGGTGCCAGCAGTGGAGATCTGGCTGTGCTGGGGCTGCTCCTGAACAGACTGGGATCAATAAGCTCAGGAAAATCTTTGTTTGCTGCAGCTCTGTGCCATCCACGTGGCTCCTCAGGTGTCTCTGAGCTAGGAACACTCCAGAATGCTGAGCCTTGTTCTGCTGAAGATCCCAGCTTGGGAGCAAAAATCCTTCTGGGAAAGGCAAAAAGGGGAGCTGGCAGAGCCCAGGAGGGGCTGCAGGGCTGTGCTGGAGCTGCCCAGCTCGCTGGGGATGCCAGCCTGGCCTGGAGCACCAGGGAGGGGGAGAAATGCTAAGGGGGGATAAAGAGCAGAGCCTGAGCTCCTGAGCTGCCTCCTGCTCCTGCCCCAGGCACTGCTCTGGGCACTGGTGGCACCTTTGATCCCATTCCCAGCTGGAACTGCAAGGAGGAATCTCCTCGTTCTTGTCCTTCTCCCTCAGCTCTTTCCTTCTCAGGAGCCCCAGCTGAACTTCCTCCCCTCATGTTCTCTTTGTAGTGATGCCTCAGGATTTCAGCTTTTCTATTTTTCATCTATTTCTAATCCTGCAATTCTTTAGTGTAACTCTAAACTCCATATTCAGTGCTATCTGCTGCCTCCCCATTTTGGGCAGACACAGCAATTCCTCTCCAGGCCTGGCAGTCAAGGACACCTCACTGCCTCAGGCCCTGAGAGATGCAAACAAAAGTGAGTTGGGGCAGCAAACTTGGGGTCAATGACTTCATTACCTGGAGCTGTCATTGGAAGATGAAGCCCCAATCTGCAAATGGCCCAAACTGATCAAAGTGTGCAAACCCGTGACCATTGTCCATTTTGGGTGGGCTTCATCTGCCCTAAATGTACCTGAAGGCCCTTCCATAAACAGAACTGCTTTTTATTCTCTTAATTCTGTCTGGGCTCTGTTTTTAGGTAGCCCAAAAGGCATCAGTGGGTGCATCTCCAGCTCTCAAAGGTCACCAGGGACAGCCAAGTGCCTTTATCTCGTTGATCACTGCATCAATGTTCCTGCTAAAATCCCTTTAAAGAGCTTAGAGCACACCTTGGAGCTCTTCTTGAACAGAATTAGGACCAAAAAATAACTTCAGCACCTCCCTTTCTCCACCTCTACCTCAATCCAAAGCTGTGCCAGACAAGAAATAAATAAGCAGAAAGCAGCTGCTTCCCACCTTGTGCTCAGAGGCACCATCTGCTGCGCTGCCTCTTCCCTGCAAAGAAGAATTCCTTGGGTGCTAATGACCTCTAAGACAACGTTTGTCTCCTGTAATCCCCAGGTTCCTCAAAGAAAAATCACAGGAAGTTTTTAAAAGCAGAAATGCACCTCCCAAAAGGCTGAGATGTTCACTCTTACAGGTAACAAAAGTTATTTTTGTTTTCCCTGAAGTCAGTGAGGTGTGGAAGTGCCACCCTTTATTGATTCAATTCGTTTTGTTTTGTGGTTTTTTGTTTTGTTTGGTTTTTTTGGGTTTTTGGGGGGTTTTGGGGTTTTTTTTTTGGTTTTTTGGGTTTTTGGGTGGGTTTTTTTTGTTTTTTTTTTTTTTTTTTTTGTTTGTTTGTTTTTTTGTTTGTTTGTTTTGTTTTGTTTTGTTTGTTTTGAGGCAGGAAGGTCTTTGCTTGTTTGCTTCAAATATTGATTCCTTGAATTTATTTGTTTAGGGTTTGGTTTGTTTTGAAGGCAGAGATGTTCTGTGGGTTCTTTTAAGCCGGGTTTCATATCCTGATGGAGTGGAGGCCCTGAAGAAGAGAGCTCTGATTCACAAAGGATTTGAAATTTGGGGAGATAAAGCAGCTCAGGATCTGCCAGGTTTCCTGAGTGTGGAAAAGGGATGGTCTGAAGGGCTGAGCTGCATTTCTGGGATGGATTCTCTGCTTTTTTTACTCACCTGATCCCTCCCATTCCTTCCATCCCACTTCTCCTTTTGCCTTGTCCCCAGAGCAGAGCTGATAACACTTGGTGCATCCATTGAGCTCCTTAAAAATTCAGGATGAACCCTGCTTTTCATTGTGCAGCTTCAAATTCACCACACACCCGAGAAAAAGTGATCACAGAACTGTGGTTTCCTCAGTTTGCAGGTTTAAACTTTGTTTAACTTTGTTTAAACTTGCTGTGGATTTGCTTAGATTTGCTTTTTTGTTGGTTTTGTGTAGTTGGTTGGTTTTTTGTTTCTTTTTGTTTTTTGAGATAAAAACCTCGGGAGATTTTTACCTTCCTGCAGTGTGATGTGTTACTCCACTGTCACAATTTGCTCTGAATTCAGCAGGCAGGAGAATTCAGGGACATTTTGAATAAAAACAGTGGGACAGTGCCAGGGTTCGTGCTCTGCTTGCTCAGGCTGTGACATTTCCCTGCACTTGGGTACTTTTGGAAACCTGGGTTTTGACAGAAAATTTAAAAATTCTACTTTTTTTCCTCCCTAAAATTCCACAATCCCAGACAACAGTTCAGAGCTGTGAAAATATCCTCCCATGGTAACATCCTCAAGTTGGATACCAGGGGTTTTTTTCCAGAAGTTACAAAGATTTTTACACAGAATTCAGGAATTTTGTTCATCTTTCCCTGTTTGCTGATAGAAAATGTTTCTCTTTTTTCCTTCCCTTTCTCTACTGAGAATGGAATTTCCTGTAGTTACTCGTTCCTTTGTCAATTCCTCAGATACAGTTTGATATTTTTATTTTTAAGGGAGGACAGGTATTTGCTGCAGTGCTTCCTGCAGAGATCCATTTGGTTTATAAACAGGGGCACTCTGGTTTGTGGTGCTTGGAAATCAGTTTTGACAATGCAGGAAGGAGCAACACTGGGGAGGAACAGCACAGCCAGAGCTCCACTGCAGGGAAAAAAACCCAAAAAATTCAAAAAACTTTGAATTTTGAACATCAGGGAAACCTAAACTTGAAGCTTTGGTGGCCTGGTTTGAAATCTCTTATCTGGTACCTGTTTCAGATGATGGGAAAATATTTTTATTGCTTCTTTCCTGGGAAAATCCCAGCAAATCAGCTCTGATCAATTAATTAAGGGTAACCTGGATCAATTACAGGTCTGAGGTAAGTGTTTCAGTCTCTTAGTGCAAGGAAAATAATCTAACACAGATTTGTTCTGTGTGGTTTGACCCCTCAAGTGACCTGAAGTTAATAATGTGAATATTCTTAAATTTGAACCTCTTGCATTGACCCCATCTTCATGTGGACAACAGAAACCACATTAAACACTCTTAGCCACAATTCCCATTAAAATACACCAAAATTACCTGGTTTTTTTTTTTTTAATCAGTGTTTATTTTCTTTTCAGTGTTTGCAAACTGAAAGGACAAAGAACAGCAGCCACAGAAAATCTGTGTGCCACATGAATCCCCAATCTGGGCATGGAGGAGCTGCTCCTAGGAGGAGTCACTCCTGTGAGTGAATTTTTGCTCACCCTTCTGCTTTTTTTCGTGGGATTTTGGGAGTCACTGATGCCCCCGAGGTCCCTCCAGAGCCTTCTCTGCTTTTGCCCTTCAGGAGCACCTGGGTGTTGTGGGGCAGGAGAAGCAGAGCAGAGAATTAAAACACAGATTTTAATGGATCCCTCTATGGAATTCCTGCTTTCTGCTGTGTGAAAAAGTCATATTGTGTGGCTCTACGCAGATATTTACTATATGTAATATGCTAGGTAGAAAAGTTATGCTGTATTAACATTTGAATAATATAGTGAATGTAGTTTTGTAATTAACAATAAGTTGTAGTACAATAGAAGCTGTGTATGTGTGTGATATTTTTTTTGCTCAAGAAGAAAAATTCCTCAGCACAGAGATAACATTCACAGGGGCCCCTAAACCTTCTAGTGAAGAAGAATTTATGGCCTCTTATCCACAGAACCGAACTTTCTCAAGGACGTATACTCTGATGTGTTTTTTTAATTAACAGAAAGCTTTTGTGACAAGAAACGGCTGAAAATTACTTGTTTTACGTAAGATATGAATAGCTATAAACTGAAGGCTTAAAAAGGAAAAATTCTCTTTGTTCTGGGCCCTTCTCCTTCCGAGCCTTTGTCTGGAAGGGGTTGGGGACGGTGTTGCCCGGAACGCAAAAATCAACGACACGGAGGCAGAAGTCTTCAGTGAAAGCTGCTCCCCACCGAAAAAAGGGCCCCAGACTGTTTATTTCTTTTCTTTTTATAATTTTGTGGGTCTGGAAGCGCATTGGCTCCTGGGGTTACTACCCCTTCACCCCACTGGCCACACCAGCTGTCAACCAACATTGTTTTCAGGCTGGAAATATGTAAGCAAAGGACAGTGAACAAAAACAAGAAAGGTTGTTTATGTTCCAAAGTGTGAGACAGTGAAAGACTGACCCTTAATATTGTACAGTAACTAAAGAACTGACTCCATCTTATAAGCAAGTAGAAGGCTTTAAAAAATCTCAGAAAAACCAGGGCAACAGGACGGTAGTCCCGGGCTACCTTCTTTGCTCTTATTGTCTCCTAAATTGTCCTACTCTAAACTGTTTAACTTTTATTATTGTATGTGTATTACTAATTTTTTTATATAACCATTTTTATTGTTATTAAATTTCCAAAAATCACAAAGCGAGTGATTGGCATTTATTGCATGGTGGGATCTGGGAGAGGGCAGCGGAGCCAGGAGCTGCTCGGGTGTCTCATCCAAGAGCAGCCTTGGATTGAACATCCCTGCCTGTCCCTGCAGCACCTCCTGCCGCGGAGCTGGAGGCAAAAAGCAATTAGAGAACGCGTGTAAAGGGATGTGGGATCGCTGCTAAATCCTTAACAACGCACTGAAACACGGGCTGGAGGCTGCTGCAGACAGTGAGGGAGCTGTCAGTGACAGGAGGACAGAGCAGAGCACAAAGCCCGGCTTATCTCGCCCTGCCACAGCCCCCGGGTGTGCAGGAGAGGCTCTGCTGAGGCTGCCCTGGGGAGCTGGGACACGCACAGGGATGGATGGCATGGGCTAGAAATATATGTTTATTTTTTATATAATATATAATATATATAAATATATAAAATATATTTTTATATTTTTATATAATATAAATATAATATAAATATATATAATATATATTTATATAATATATAATACATAAATATAAAAATATATATTTATATTTTTATATAATATATGAATATATTATATATATTTATATTTTATATTTTATATAATATATATTTATATTTTATATAATATATAATATATAAATATATATTATATATTATATATATTTATCTATATATAAATATATAATATAGAAATATATTTATATATTTTTAATATATATTTATATATTTATATATTTATATATGTTAGAAATCGGCTTTGGGCAAATAGTAAGGTGAATGCTATATGTATATATATTTATATATATATACATATATATATATTTATAATGCTAAAATAACTTTGGTTTTATTTCTGCTATAAACAAAACTTCGACATGGTGGTAGTGGTTGATGCCTTGGAAGGCTGAGCTGGAACAGAGACTGGCCAGAGCTGGAGAATAGAGGAGGGATTTATTGAAAGGTCTCCAGGATCCACTCTGGGCAGGACAGGGCCTGGCCAGGGCTGCACCCAGGGTCACAAAAAGTGAATGGTCACAAAATGGACCCAAAATGGTCACAAAGTGGCTGACCCATCATGAGATCTCCCACTTTTATAAGCTTTGGTCCATTTGCACATTGGAGTTTCATTGTCCAATTCCAGCTCCAGGCTGTGAGGTCTCATCCTTCCTGTTCCTCCCTCCAGCCCCCCTTGTTTGTGCTTTGGGGCTGAGAGTTGTCCTTGGTGTGCAGCAGGAACAGGATTTGTTTTGTGTCCCTGCTGTGTGCAGAGCTGAGTGAGCCTGAGTGTGAGCCCAGAGCTGCACCCTGGGCAGCACAGAGTGTGAAATACATGACAATAAAACTTAAAGCATCATGGCAGCTGATACATTTTTGAGTGAACTGTCTGCTTGCTCGGGATAACATCCAGTAAAGATGTGCTGAGGACTCTGCTGAGATGCCAAACATCAGCCCCTGCCATTAATCCCTGCTGCTTGTGGGTTAATTCTCCTGACCCCCAGCACTCCTCGGACATTTCCTGGCCTCCTCCACAGTTCTGGCATTTCAGGGAGTGGGGAGGAACATTCTCCCTCTCTCCTGTGTATCCTGGCCACAGTTACTCCTTTCACAGCAGACAGGACACTGGAAAAGTGAGGGAAGCTGTGTCTGGCACCTCGATACAAAAAAATCTCCTGACACTTACTCATACCCATCCACTCTGTTATTCATTTCTCTCTTCCTGCCTTAATTATGCTGCTGGCTGGATGTGGGACTTATAACTCCTCTCTTCCCTTCCCACAGACTAATTCTGGAAGTTGAGCTAGCCCCAGAAGGAAAAGCTGCTCGTCCCTCTCGATGGATGGCTCTCTCCACTTATCTCATTGCCACGGGAGAATGTCTGCTGAAAAGTTTTGGGGATGGAAATGCACAAATCTTGGCTTTGTGCACTCCTCCCCACTCCCTGAAATCCCAGCACCTGTGGGGGAGGCCATGAAATGTCTGAGGAGCGCCGGGTGTCAGGAGAATTAACCCACAAACACCAGGGGTTGTGTCCAAACAGGAGACAGAGGAGTCCTGGAACTTTATTCCAATAAAGGGAGAGGCCACAGGGCATTTCCCCTGGGGTATCTCAGATTTTTACAGGACGCAGCCTCCTTTTTATCCCAATTTCCCTGCCACATTTCCCTCTCTGTTTCCCCACTGGCTGAGGTACTTGAGAGGTACAGACTTCCCAAATCACCCAATGCAGACCCCTCCTAACGTGTACCCCCTTTTTTCTTTTCCTTGTGCCACTCAATGGAATTCCCATGGAATTTATGATTCTTCCCATTGTTTCTTTCATCTCTCAGTATCCATTTTTATTTATCAGCAGACCCACAGTTTGTTAAGACAAATCTCTCTCATTCCTTTCACAGGGGAGTGTGGCTGCTGGGATCCCTGTCCAGAACGAGCAGCTCTTTGGAGGGGCAGGGATTTCAGCAGGGATTTCAGCAGGGATTTCAGCCTGCTCCTCATCCCCTGCCCTGGCTGTCCCCCAGGGGTGACAAAAGCAGTCCCTGATGTCCCTGGGGTCCCCCCAGACCCTGCTCTGCTTTTCCTCTGCAGGAGCTCCTGGGTGTTGTCAGCCCAAGCCTGGGGCAGAAGAAGCAGAGAGGGGAAATAAAACACAAAGTGCAAGAGTGGAACTTCTTTTAGGGCTGCTGGTTTGGTGTGTAAGGCGCTCCAAGAGCATCCCAAAAGCATCAGGCTGAGTCTCTAAAAGGTACCTGAGTAATCAAAGATCTTTTTTGAGGAAAATGTGCTTATTCTGTGATTGCTTTGCAATCCTGGCTCAGTTCCCTCACACACGATCCTCTCCCCCTGCCCCTGGTCCCACCTCAAAGCCAAGACTTAGCAAACCAAGCCCAAATCACCACAGCAAAACCCTGAACAAGTCCCGGGGTTCCTCCTGCACAGCCCCCAGGAGCATTGCTGGGTGCTCAGCGCTTCCTTTCCAACCGTGCCACCCATTTTAAATGAACTTCTGTCTCCTGGAAGACACATGGCCCAGATCTCAGCCGCCTCTATTTCTCTTCCCTCCCGTGATCACTCCTCTAATGGCATTTAACGCTCCCAGGCATCTCCCCAGCCCGGAATGCCACAGCTTCCCCTGACTAAACTAAAAATCTCTGACCGCATCAGTGGAAGAGAACAGAGACATAAACAAAGGTCATAAACTGAATTTATATGGCTTCTGATAAAACTCCTCCTGACAGGTTTGTGGGGGGATTTTTTAGCTGACAATTTTCTTTCCAGCTCTGCGAGTGTTCCAGGCTTGTTGCCTGTTTACTGTGCCTGTGGTGCACACCTCACACAAATACATCACTTGGTGGCATCAGAACAGAAGGGTGAGCAGTAATTAATGGCTTCTTCTATAAGTCCCAGCTTTTTCTCCTCCTTTCTGCTGCTAAATATGCAAAAGATGGCTGGAGAGGGGCTCTGACAGCACTAAGAGCAAAGAGGGTGCCCATTATTTACCCCAATAAAAACCTTACCTCTGTAAAAAGGAACCTGAAAATGAAATCACTGTTTTCTGTCACCTCATACGTTTAGTTTACTCTTCTCCCCACGGGGAAAAGTTTCCTGTTTTCTTCACATTAATCAAGTGCTTTGTGCTGCTGAGTTGGAGCTGATCCTTCTGCAGCCCGGTGAGTGCAGAAGGAAGGAACAAAACTCATCTCACATTCCTCTTACAAAACCCACCTCACATTCTTCTTACTCCCAGCCCTTCCCTGCTCTGCCTTTGTTTTTAAAATTAACTTTCACGTTTTCTTGGAGCTGAGAAAGCCATTACAGAAAAGACCAAACCAATTTTTCTTTCCAGCATGTGTGATTGTTTTCTACTTCCCTAAAAGGTTAATGTTTAAAATGAATAATGGGTGGTGGGGAAGAGGAGAAAAAAGCTTTTTTTCTTTTCCTGCTCGCCTTTCCCTCAGCTCACACAGCACTGAGGTGTTGCTCTCTCCTTGCACCAGGAATATTTTTGGAGTCTTCAGAGCTGTTTTTCCTTGGATGGTGGCCTCCAAAACCTCCTTCAGGCCCTCCTGGTGGGTCTGCTCCCAAAGGGAATCACTCTGTGCTCCTGTTTCCCTCCTGAACCCCTCCTGGTGGGTCTGCTCCCAAAGGGAATCACTCTGTGCTCCTGTTTCCCTCCTGAACCCCTCCTGGTGGGTCTGCTCCCAAAGGGAATCACTCTGTGCTCCTGTTTTCCTCCCTCTGAACCCCTCCTGGTGGATCTGCTCCCAAAGGGAATCACTCTGTGCTCCTGTTTCCCTCCTGTTTCCCTCCTCTTTTGCAGTTTTGTGCTGCTGCTGCCTCCCAGGGTTGTTCTTTGCTGCCAGCAGAGGAGTTCTCAACCCCCCCGGCCAACCCAGCCCCCAGGAACCCACAGCAGCCTCAGCCCTCAGAAACCTGGGGAGATTCCTCCCCGTTTCCAACTGATGGGATGGAGTGAAGAGAGTCAGAGAAACTGCAAGAGCAGCTGAGAGTGCCCCTTCTCAGGGTTGTTGATTCCCTGAGATTCTCCTTGGGGTTGCTGTTCCCCAAGGTAATAAGGTTTTCTCCCAGGGTTGCTGTTCCCTGGGAGTTTCCTCTGGGTTGCTGTTCCCAGAGGTAATCAGGTTTTCAGTCTTCTCTCTGCCCTGGGTGTTTCACACCGGAGGCAGAGACGACAAGTTGAGTCCAGCAGTTCATGTTATCAAGGCTGTTTATTCTTAATTATCTCTCAGTTCTTGTCCAGCTCTGCAGGGCGTCCCCAGCAGAGCAGGACACGCGGGGGACTGGGCGGCTCAGAGAGCCCCACACCTTATGTACAGTACCCCTGACCCAACCACTGTCCACAATGAACTTTTTATTTACAAAATTGTACCAATACCTACTGCCTATGCTAACATGTCAGTTCTACTCTAAACCAATCTCTAAAACCCAACTCAGCACAAGATGGGGGACGAGAGCAAGAACAAGGAGCACAGGGGCCACTCCCCAATTCCTCCATCCTGTCTCTTCAGCCCCATATGCTAAGAATCCTAATTTCTATATTTATATTCTATAATAAACCATCCACTACTTATTTTAAATTCTTAGGATTTGTGATTCTTCCTGCGTGTGAGTGTTCACTGCCATGGACAGGGATCAGAGTCAGTGTCCTCCTGGGATCTGTGTGGGTCTAACTGACCCCCCTGGACAGATCCCAGACCCCCCTGGACAGATCCCAGACCCCCTGTACAGATCCCAGACCCCCCTGGACAGACCCCAGACCCCCCTGGACAGATCCCAGACCCCCCTGGACAGATCCCAGATCCCCCTGTACAGATCCCAGACCCCCTGTACAGATCCCAGACCCCCTGTACAGTCTTCAAATCCTCCAGGGCGGCCAGAGGGATATCCTGGACTCCAACACCCCTGAGAGTGGAACAGTTGGCACAGATTTCAGAAGGGCACCACGAAATCACCCCTCGGGTGCAGGTGACTGGGACCTCACGGAACAGCAGGAAGGGAAATTCAGTTCTCCTGGCTCCCCAAAACCCCTCTGAGCTCACAGTGGGATCCCAGGAGGGCAGGGAACATCCCAGCTCCATGGAAATGCTGCGCTCCCATTTGGATTATCCTGGAACAAATCCACGCTGGGAAAACGCTGTTAGCCCTTATTAAATCAAAACCTGCTGGCTTGGAGGAACAAAATTAGTAATGCTGTGAACTCTCCCGTGGGTTGGAAATGTAAAGGAGCTTGGCATCACAGAGAGTTGCAGCAGAACATAATTCTTTGCAGGAGGGAAGAAAGTAAGGAAATCTATGAAGTCATTGACTAGTTTAGTTCAAAAATACATGGCTCAAAATCTCAATATAATTATCCCAGTGCCTGCAGTTCCTGTTGGAGATGTTATACTGCTGGGTCAATATATTATTTTTTCCTTTTGAGCTGAGTTAACACATACATCATGTTTCAGGATGCTGCTGAATGCAGTGAATTTAATTTAACAGGGTGAGCAGCTAAACTTAGGCAGTCAGCTTGGGGTGATCCCTGAAGTTTATGCCAGAAGTGAGAATTTAGAAAGAATTTGGAAAGTAACAGAGCTCACAGATAAGTGTGATGTCCCTCTGGAGCAGCCTGATTGCCCAGCAGGGCTCAGCAGTGAGACCTGTCCTTGCACATTCCCACCTCATTCCTTCTTCTCCTGGCATTCCCTCCCCTTGGAGCCTCAGCTCACGGGTAAAACCACCCAGCCCTCCTGTCCAAAAGGGCTGCAAACCCCCAGATTTCTCAGTTTTGTTGCAGACCCAGCTCTCCCTGAGGCTGTGCCTAAACCCCATCAGAGTTTTCCCCCGCTCTGGAATCTCAGAACTTTCTGCACCTCTCCCTTTCTGTGTGTGTGTGCAGAAGTGTGCCCTCTCCAGAAGTGGGTGGGGGAATTCCTGGAATGTGTGGCTTTGGGAATCAATCTGCCACGCTGGCTGCTAATTGTAAGGCAAACCTGTAAATAAAGGTGTTCAGACTTCTGCAAATGTCAGAAATCTACATTGGAAGAAAACATTTTCTTTATAGGGTCCAACATTTTCTTTCCCTCACCTATTTTCCTGCTAAACTCATTTCTCTGCACTTACCAAGGCAGATTTACTCTGTGTTAATTTTATAAAGAGAAAAACCTGGATAAATTATGATCTACTGGTGGCAGATGACCCTGATCATAAAACATTTAGGCTTGGTTTTGTTCATCTATTTTTGTTGTGTACAATAACTTCATTTTTGCATTCCTGTTCAAATCCCAACCTCCTTTGGGCAAGGACTGCCCTCCATGTGTGTGTTTGTCATTGTAAAGAGAAGAACCCTGGACTAAGGATAAACACAGAAACACAAAAAAACCCCATAAATGACACTTCATGCCCTGGTGGGAGAGGGGACACAGGGAAAAGAATCCCTGCGTGGCTGATCCATTCCATGGCAGTGGTGTCACCCCGGCTGTGACAAAGGGTGGGCACCCAAAACCAGAGCTGGAGTCACAGCCAGAGCCAGGCACAAAACGCTGCCAAGGGTGCATTAAAGTTTGATGGTTCATGCATTATCCATGTGCCAGTCAGCAAAGCTGCCCTGGTGGTAATTTTCCAAAGGAATCAGCTAATAAAGGAGCAGCACACGCTGGAACAAATCATCGCTGCCTTTTTTTTTTTAGCTGTTTCTCTTTTCTCATTAGCACACAAAATCCGTGTGGCTCCACACGATTCCATGGTCCAGAGGGCATTTGGGGGACAGATTGATGGAGATGCACTTTGCCCCTCATTTTTCCACCCCCTAAGACCCCCAGACCTCAGGAAAATCCCCCAAATGATGCATGAGGCAGAGTTTGAGAGGAGGCTGTGCTCCTTCAAAGGCCACAGGTGTCCAGGCACCACGCAGGCAACCAGCAGAAAACAACCTCAGAAACAGCCTGGCAGCAGAGAAAACAGCTGATATTTCTGTCCTTTTCTCCTTTGAAGCAGAACTCCAGCTGATTGCATGGCTGGAATATGGAGAAAAAGAAAAAATAGATGGTCTGAGGTTTGTCCTGGGTGGAACATTAAGGCTGAGGAAGGCAGTACCCAGGGAAAGGCAGGAGGAGAGGGGAATGGAAAAATCTCAGAGAAATTCCAGAATTTTAACCTCTTGAGAGAAGAGTCTTTGAGAAGGCATGGGGTAGTTCTGCTCTGACACAATCTGAGTGCTCCAGTGGTTCGTGTGACACTCCAGAGCAGCAGGAGAGGAAAAGCATCTCAAAAACTTCAGTCCCACACCACCCATCCTCCCTCCAGGGGATCTCTGCTGTCCAGGGGCCATCGAGGCTCCCTGCAGGGCTGATCCAATTCCATCACCCATGGGAGATGCTGCACCCAGGGGAGGAGCCCAGCATTCCCACCTGGATAAACCCTGGCATTCAGAGCCCAGCACAGCCTGTGTGCACTGCATTCCCACCTGGATAAACCCTGGGATTCAGAGCCCAGCACAGCCTGTGTGCACTGCATTCCCACCTGGATAAACCCTGGCATTCAGAGCCCAGCACAGCCTGTGTGCTCTGCATTCCCACCTGGATAAACCCTGGCATTCAGAGCCCAGCACAGCCTGTGTGCTCTGCATTCCCACCTGGATAAACCCTGGGATTCAGAGCCCAGCACAGCCTGTGTGCTCTGCATTCCCACCTGGATAAACCCTGGCATTCAGAGCCCAGCACAGCCTGTGTGCTCTGCATTCCCACCTGGATAAACCCTGGGATTCAGAGCCCAGCACAGCCTGTGTGCTCTGCATTCCCACCTGGATAAACCCTGGCATTCAGAGCCCAGCACAGCCTGTGTGCTCTGCATTCCCAGAGGAAGAACAGACCCATCTCACCCCACTGCACCTTCAGAGGAAACTGCCCCTGCTCCAGGATCATTGCTGCAACAGAGCCACATCTGTCACTGCAGGAGGCTGCACTGGGCTGCTGCCAGCACCCTGAACAACAGCGGGTCAGGCTGTGTGCTGACTCTGTTTTCTTTTTCTTTGTTTGCTTTTTTGTACTACTACATTTTTATTTTAATTTTCCTAGTAAAGAACTTTTATTCCTATTCCCAAATCTTTCCCTGAGAGCCCCTGAATTTTAAAATTATAATAATTCAGAGGGAGGGGGTTTAGATCTTCAAGGGAGGCTCCTGCCCTCCTTAGCAGACACCTGTCTTTTCAATCCAGGATAGTCAGAAACACCAGGAACAAACCCTGGAATTGTCTGTGCTTTATAGACCCTTCCTGACAGCAGCTTATCTCAGCCTGTACAACGTGTTGTTATTGCAGTAAACACCGTGTGCTGGTTTATTATTTAATGAAATGCAGCCCTAACAACCCATAAGATACAGAAGAACTGCTCAGGCTTCTTGCAAGGACTGAGTAATTCAATGTGCTGTGGTTAACAGGAGAAAAATGTGGGAAAGATAAGATTATTAGTGCGAGAAAAGCAAACTGGAGGGAACTTCATGACCACGGGGAACTTTTTTATGACTTTCTGGCATTCAGGTCTCAATTATCAGAGCCACGGCTCAGATCATAAACAGAATTTATCTCTGGCAGAAGTAGGCTGCTTTATTACAGCCTTCAGAGCAGTGAATGTTTTGATAATGAAGTTAAAGGAAAAGCAGAAGTTCCCAATTTGAGAGGAGCCTTTGCTGCTTGTGACGCTGGTGCTGGGCTGGGTCAGAAGTAAATCAATATTTCTGCCCTCAGGAAGGCTCTGTTTATGAAAAATCCCCCAAATTGATGCTTAAGTGCCACTGACAAAGAATAATATTTTCTTTAGGGGGCCTAAATCTCTGGAGATCTGGAGTGTTAGTATGGAAGTCAAGGTATATTTATCCACCCACTGTATAAATAACCACGTTGGGGCTGGTTT
This sequence comes from Prinia subflava, assembly GCF_021018805.1. Classification (NCBI taxonomy): domain Eukaryota; kingdom Metazoa; phylum Chordata; class Aves; order Passeriformes; family Cisticolidae; genus Prinia; species Prinia subflava. Next base: position 3,699,473 of record NC_086268.1, read on the forward strand.
GATGGAATTTAAAACATGAGGCAGAGGCAGCTTCAGGGGAGGCAGCCCTGGATGGAAACATCTGATTCCTTGGGAGACAGAAGAAACATCCCAGTGAGGAGACAGTGAAAAAACCCCTGAACAAAGCTGGAGCAGCAGCACTTTAAAAAATACATCCTGTAAGTCTCAGCCACGAGTGCAAACAGAGCAGGGAGCAGGTACCCAGGATGTGTTCCCGGAGCAGTATCACAAGTTAACACCCTCAACTATCAGCTTGCTGTGTTAGGGCTCTTCTAATAGCTCAGATGCAACAACCTTTTGCTTTTCATGCCTGGCTGCTTCCAAAATGTTTTTTTTTTTTCTTTTCTGTATGTGCAGAATTAGAACATCAAAGCTTGGACTGACAGCCCTCTAAAAATGTGACTGTGGTTATTCTTGGCTAGGTCTGGGGAGAAGAAGTGGTTCCATTAGCCAGTTCTTGTGATTAAACAGAGAATGCATCAGCCAGAGCACGGAGACACTGAGGGCTCCTCTTCGTGGCCACAGGAACATTTATTGGATCATCTCATTCTCAGATCCTCAGGACTTCAACAGGGCCCCCCACGCCCTCCAAGGACGGGATTTCAGGATAAAAGGAGCCCTGTGCATTTATTTTCAGCATCTGGGAGGCACCCAGGGAGTTCTTTCCACAGCACAGCCTGCAAGATGCCCAGAAATAATTTTCCAGCAGGCTCTGAACACCACAGGGCACAGAAAAAGGAACATTCTGTCCAGAGATGAACAGGAGGGGAAGGAAGGGCTGTCTAAAGAGGCATTGTGGAGGTTTCAGTGGGCACTGATCTGTTTTAAAGAATAAAAGGCAAAGACAAAATGCTGTTGAAATTCCAGAGAGCAGCTGCAGATCCCAGTTTAAGAGAAGGGAATGACAATTTACCTGTGAAGATGTCCCTGAGCACGTGGAACAGAGCAAATATTGTCACTTCATTATCAATTCCATTATCCTAATTGCTATAGAGTCAGGCTAGAATTTCTTTTTTCCCCTCTGAAGTTGCATTAAAATGAAGTTTTAGAACAGACAATAAAAATCAGTAAAAATGGACTCCTCTGCCTACAGCTTTATTGGAAATATGCAGATTTTCAACCCTGTTCCCCGTGAAAACAACACCCAGGCTTTCACAGTGGTTTTATGTCTTAATCTGCGTCTTCTACTCTCCAAATAAATTGAAGACAACTTGGTCAAACACGACAGAGGGGCAGGAGACAAACACAACAAAATCCCCAGGGAATTCCCATGGAAAGGGAAATTTAAGTCAAGACATGCAGCAAGTGTCCTGACAGAAGGAGGATGACAGCTTTTCATTAGGAAATCAAAGCCACCAAAGCCCGGGGCTTTTCTCAGGACAAATTTCATCAGCTCTGTGATCTCTTGGGTGCTGAAGCCAATTAACAGCGAGGATTAATCCAGAGGAAATAATGATTCAATTCTCCTGGTGTTTCCTGTCTTAAAGGTCAAAGAAAGGGGCATGAAACCTGTCCAGGAACCTTGGGGGGCAGTAAATAATTTAAATAAATGAACTAAAAAGAGAAAAAAGTTCTGCTGGAACGTCATTCATCACCATCTAAGCACACTGTAATTACCCAACAATTACAGTACAATGCATTTGTTTGAGCCTATTTGAAACCAGCACAATTTATGTAACTGGAAATGCACCAAGCAAGCAGGAATAATTACACCATAAATATGATGTAGTTAAATATCTGGAGTTTAGAAGCACTTCATTAAGAAAAATATCCCAGGCTGTTATGCTGTCATGAAATTAACCTTCTATTCATAAGGATAAGTGGTATTTACGTATTTGGAAACAAAGTGGGATTTAATTCCATTGCCATTGCATGCAGGAAACTGGGAAGTTATGACAGCCTCTGTTGTAAAAAGTGACTTTATACCCTGCTTAATCACTCACATCATCAAACCTCTGGGAGCTGAAAAGAGAAGAATTTGCCCTCTTATTGTCAGAGAATTTTGCCATATTTCAACTCAGCTCAAATTTCCATTTCTCTTGGGATTTTCCCCTTAAGGTTTCAACTGAGACCTCACTAATCTGAGTTTAGTGGAGCCAGAATTTCTGGGGCTGAGCTTCCTCTGCATGTTCTGGGCACACGGATTGTCCAGAATAAACTTTTCTATGGGAAACCTCTTGGCCACTGCATCAAGCACAGCCAGGGATGCACTCTGGTGAAACACCACGAGCTGCCAGGTAAAAGGAATACAACTCCAAAACTCCCAGGTTTTCACAGAAGTTGAATATTTGCTCTACTTCAGCAGAGCAAAATCCTTTAGGTGGTGCAGCTGGGGTGAACTCTGAGGTGTGGGAATCAGCCTAAATTTATTCAAGTTCTGATTAATTGCACTGACAAACAGAAATCACATTATTTCCTTCCATTTATAGCAGGAGAAGGCTCCTTTGTCAGATTAGGACAGCCAGCATTCCACATGTGTGGCACACCCACCATTTCCACATCTGGAAAACCTTCATTTAAATTTTGTCTGTCAAATTTTCGTGTTTTTGAGACACAAAAGAATGTTTAAATCCAACCTGCTCCCCTAACACGGACAAGTTTGTCTATACAGGATTAAAGTGTTCTGTTGTCACCTGTTTTTTCTGAGATGCTGAAGATTTAACAAAGCAAATTTGTGCTCAGCCCAAGCTCCCCCAAACCCTCCCTGCCCCTTTTTCTGCTCCAGGCTGGGCACAGCCCAAATGAAGGCACAGCCACCAGGACATCACCTGATGGCACTGGAGATAAGAAACTTGTCAAGGCCCCCCAAAAAAAACGGGAAAAGTTGAGTTCAGAAGGAAGAAATAGAGAGGCAGGACCTGATAATCACAACTTTGCTCTTTGGCTCGATACAAAGGTTGTAATTCAATTTCAGAGTTCTGCTCCGGTGCATCTCTTAGGATGTCAGCAGAGAATCCCTCAGCTGAGTTAAAGGATTGTATCAATCAGCAGGCCCCGTTTTATGGCGAGAGAAAGACAGTTCCTCCATCAGTGTCTGCACCGTGTTCCAATTTAATTGCTTATAATTTTAAGGTAGTGGGATGTGAAACGCTAATTGGAAATTTTGGGCGCCTCCGTCTCAAAGTCGGAGAAGAATTTGTGTGCCCATCTGGATAATGGGAAAGGGATTTTATTTTCTAGATCATTGATTTATCATCATTAAGGACTCAAACATGGCGTTCTGTAAGTCAGCTTCAGGAATCTGCTTTTTCCATTACGTTTACACTGCCTCAAATTACCTCTGGTGCTTTGAATGTTAAAATTGGCTGGGTTCAATTTAGTGAGATCTCCTTCTTTCTCTGCCAGGGTTATTTATCTCATTTACCTTTTGCAATCAAAGCTTTTTGGGGTTGGTTATGAGGAGTTTTGATTTTGGGGTTTTGTTTTGGGGGAGGTGATTTTGTTTTGGTTTTTTGGGATGGGTTTGAGTTTTTTGGGGTTTGTTCTTGGTTTGGTTTGGGTTTTGTTTTCTTTTTTGTTTGTTTTTGTTGGGTTTTCATGGGGCATTTTGAGTTGGTTTTTGTTTATTTGAGTTTTTTGTTTGTTTTGGATTTTTAAAATAATAATTCTTTTTTACTATTCCTAAAAACCAAGCCCCAAACCTCTCTGATTTTGAACAGTAGCAAAGCCTTGATGCCCCCATTTGTAGAAATACCCTCCCCTTGCCAAACAGCACCTCAGCAATCAGAAACGACCCTGTTGCTTTATTCCAGCCAAACAACAACAAATCCCATTCAGCAACCTGGAATTCCTTCCTCACCCAGTCCAAGCTCCATGGGCTAATTCTGAAATGTGAATTAAGAACCCAAATTTTCACATTTATATCAGCTTTACCTCCCCTGCAGGCCTGGGGCAGTTTGGAGAAGAGTGGCTGTTACAAAAGAGGAGGGAGAGTGCCCTGGAGGATCAAAACTTCAGAAAAAACAGGAATAACATTGGTGCTGATTTTGGAAGTCGCCGGGGGTTTTTTGGTGGTGTTTTTGGTTTTTTGTAGGGGTTTTTTTGTTTGGTTTGTTTGTTTGTTTGTTTTTTGTTTTTGTTTTTGTTTTGATTTTTTGTTTTTTGGGGGTTTTTTTGGGTGTTTTGGTTTTGGTTTTTTTGGTTGGTTGGTTGGTTGGTTTTGGTTTTGGTGTGGTTTTTTTTTTTTGTGCAAATGGAGGAAGCAATCAGGAAAAAGATTCAAACTCTCATAGCAGCTTATTCCTAGATCTTATTTCCTCATTAATCTTTCCAAGGAAGACCTTGATGAAGGAAACTCTTTGGAGTCACCTCAGCAGATTCCAAAGCTGCTGCAGCTGCACCAAAATCACCTTAACAGGCAAAAAAATTCCAGTTCCATTTCTTAATAATCACAATATGGATCTCATTGGAATTCTCTGGATATTTTAGAAAATGATGAGGTTTCTTTTCAGCCTTTCAGTTCCACGAGTGCCAGCTGAGGATTTTGCTTTTGGTGTTGATTGATACAGGAGAAAACAGGGACCAGCAGAGGAGGGAAAACAACTGGGGCAAGTTACAGCCTGACACAAACAGCAGATGAATAATTCAACAATAACACACATTATTGCCATAAATCCACATCAAGAGCGTGGTGTGCTAGTGAAGCATCTGCCCCAGTCTCAGGACAGATGGGTAAAATGTTGTATTTTCGTGTAAGAGTGCAAAAAGAGGCATCATGTTTAATTTTCCAGGGCCTTGAACCCACATCTGCCACGCTTCCTGTGTGGTGCTTATTGCAACACATGGGTCAGTGAGAACTATTTTATATAAAAATATATATATATGTGTAATAATGGTGTTAGCAATGGTCAGAGAAATAGAAATATATAATATATAACAATAAATAGTTCTATTTATACTAGTTTATATTAAATATAAATATAAAGTATAAATATAAAGTATAAATATAAAGTATAAATATAAAGTATAAATATAAAGTATAAATATAAATATAAATATAAATATAAATATAAATATAAACATAAACATAAACATAAATATAAATATAAATATAAATATAAATATAAATATAAATATAAATATAAATATAAATATAAATATAAATATAAATATAAATATAAATATAAATATAAATATAAATATATTACATCAGTCAGCAAGAAATAATTTATATAAATATATGTTTATATGTATAATAATGGTGTTAATTGTCCTAAAAATATATAAATATATATACATTTAAAATATAATTATATATATATTTTTATATATATATATTTAAATGCCTATCAAGTCAGAGGTGCAACACATTGGTCAGCAAGAACTATTTTATATAAATATATATGGATATATATAAAATAGTGGTGTTAACAATAGAGAAACATAGAAACATAGAAATAAATATATATATTTCTCTCTATATATATAAATATATGTTTATTTTTATATATGTAAAATATATATAAATATTATATATATATAAATATTTTAAAATATCTATTTCTAAGTATAGAAATAACTGCCTATCAAGTGAGAGGTGCTTGTTGCAACACATCAGTCAGCAATAACTATTTTATATAGATATATATGTGTGTTTATATAATAATAATGTTATTAACAGAGAAACAAAAAAATAAATATATATAAATATCTATTTATAAATATAGAAATAAATGGCTGCACAAGCCCAGGGCTGAAATCCTGGAATTCCCTGCGAGGGGCTGGGGAAGCACTTGGAGCTCTCCTAATGATTTATTTATTCAGCAGCTCCTCCAGGAACAGCAATCCCTTCACCCCTCTGCCCTCCTCACCTTAAACCACTTCATTTTTTTTTTCCCCTTTATTTTCTTTTCCTTCTCTTTTTTTTCCTTCGCTGAACTCCTTTTACCCTGTTAGCAGCTTTTGATTGGAGTTTTTTTCAGGGTTGCAATTTCAGGATAAAGAGCATAAAGATTTGCAGTGGAAACCTTCATTTTCACTAAAATGCAGCTCTCACCTGCTCTAAGCAGGCATCCCCTGCTGCAAGATCCTGAGTTTTCCCTTCCTTTTATACGAGAGGATTTGAAGAAAATAATTATTCTGCTGGGCCACTGGGCATCTTTTCCCCTGAAAAATTAATCTCAGGTAAAAAGAACTGAGACTAAAAAGGCTGACTGAAAAAGCTGCTTTTTAGTCTAAAGTATCAAATATTTCACACTAAGGATGCTTCCCTCAGGTGTGGCTTGGAAACTTCCACTTCAGCAGCACTCAAAAATCACCTGGAGCCCTTGCACAGATTCATAATTAAATATCTTCCTGGTTACTAATTAAATAATTATTGAAATAAGAATTAAATAATTCCTGGGGCCATGGGCAGGGCTGCTGGGAGAGAATTCCCTGCAGGTCAAGGGCATCAAAGGATTCCACCCCCAAAAAGGAGGATTTGCCTTCCTGGGAGTCAGCACGGGGAATTCCCTGTCTGCAGCAAGGGAATTCAGCTCTTCCAAAACACTCCAAAACCAACCTGGCTGCCTCTCATCCTATCCTGCTTCCCTCTGGCAGCAGATTCCAGGGAATGAGGAGGAGGAGAAGGACATGAGGAATTTGGCAGAGGATGCCAATTCTGCAGTCTGAGTGGCCATGAGGGCACTGCCAGCCTCGCCACCAAAAGGTGAGGCTGAAACACTTCTCAGCTCTTCCTCCTTCTCAAGTCAATAAAAAATAAATGAAATTTTGGTTCAATTTTTCTCTTTGGGTAGAACCAGCTCGTCTCTGTCCTGGGGGATGCTGACACACTGACTGTGCAAATTCTGGCCTGGTTTTTTCCCTGATCACCCCCAGGCAGCAGCCAGAAATTCCCCTCTCCATCAGAGACCCCCTGGTTTGCCTGAGGGAGCCCAGAGCAAGCAGCAGCATTTTCCAGGCGTTTTTAGAAGTGCAGTGAGGATGAGAACAGCTTCTTCCTCCTGCCCTGCTGAGCCCTTCTCCCCTCTCCCTCCTCCCGGGAGCACCAGCTCCATCCTCCCCTGCCCTTCAGCCTTGCAGGAATTGCCTGTTTGATTTCCTCCAGCAGCAGCCCCGTGAAAGCTCAGATTGGCTTCCTGGAGAGGAGAGAACACCAGTCTATAAACACCAGGCTGGTGAAAATCAAATTTTCTCTTATGGTTCTTAAAACAGAGATTTTTTTTTTTTATTTTTTTTTCCCCGTAGCATTATCTCCTGTTCAGGTTTGTCTCCCCAGCTGGGCTCACAGCACTGAGATGTGATTGCTGAACACCTCCCAGTGAGCACAGATCACAACTCAGACATTTCCAGGCCTCCACACCAACCTGTGCAAAGGCAGGGACAAGATGCTCTCACATTTACAACGGAGCTATTAAATCCTGCTCCTCGCTGTCTGCAGCCCCAGGCACACACTCCTGCACTGCCAGGGCTACAAGGGACAACACAAGCTCAAAAATGGCTCTGAAATGTCCTTATTTATTTTCACTCCCCAGCTATACTCAGGATTTCGCAGGGGCCTCCTGGTTATTCTGGTATTCATTTGTAACTTCCGAAATTAATCATGTTTGCAAACCACCCTGGAAAATGTTATAACAAAGAAAAACAAAACAGATATAAAACACATAAAAAACACAACCAGGTGGAACCCAGCTCATGATCCACCACCTGGGATGATCCCTCAGGAATTTCAGACCCTGAAATTCCAAAAAAAATTTGGTGCAAACATTCACCTTCAGCTCTCAGCTTGGAGTTAAATCACTGAGCTCAGACTCGCAAGAAATTCTGTTCCTAGTTCTGCTCATGACCCCAGGCGAGCCATTTAATTTTCCTCTGCCTTAAATGAAGGAGTAACAGCTGCTTTTAACAGGAGGGATTGTGAGGGGGAACAAAAGCCAAACTAAATCAGTTGCTGCTTAGGCTGGGCTCAAATGTGCTGTTGGAAATGACAGTGGCACAACGGGATCCGTCCCCAAATGCCTGAGGGGAAAAAAATGCCACACATTTAAATCGGGAAATACTCACCAGAGCACTTGAACAGCACAGAAGTTCCTGCTTGCAGGAAACCACTTCAATTTTAATTTTTTTTTGCATGTATAGATAGTGAATAAAGAGGTACGAGTGAGGGAAAAAACCCCAAAGAATGAAAGAAGGACAATTTTCCTCAGAAAGTTTCCAACTTAAACTATAAAAATAGGAAATCCTCATAAGCACCACCCCGAAAATTCCAGGTTTTTCAGTCTTCGAGGCTGCTGCCCTGAGCCCTGCCGTGGTGTGGGATAATAAAGCAATCAGGCTCCACAGCAGGGGAGAGGCAGAGTTTTGTGATGATTGCACCTCTCTCCATCAAATTCCCTCTGATGCCTCCTTTTCTCCCACTACAAAATTAGCACGGAGTTAACACGGGCTCCAAAGTTTATTTGTAACGTGCTCACATGCCAGTCCTGAACCGGGAAGCCTGGGAAAGGCTGCAGGGTGAGGATCTTTATGCAGGGAATATCCAGGATTTAATGAGAGGGGCTTGATTAAAAAAACAAACAGTCCCCACCCAGCCAATCCCTGGGAAGTGGTTGTGAGTTGGGTATGGATGATTTTGGGTACGATGATTTTGTGATTCCTTTAACACCACAAACATGGTTTTAACTCAGAGCCTGGTATTAAAATTCCAGAAATGCAAAATCCACAGGCTCAAACAGAGTTTGAAAACTGCACAGCAGCTTGGGACGATAAATTCCCAATCCACAGTGAGAAACATCTGATTTCATGCTCCATATTGTCCCTAGGAGTGGGCAGCACATTCCCAGTACAATTTGCATTCAGATTCTGGGAAAAAGAAAAAAAAAATCTGTTTTATTTCCAGAGCTGCTTTTAAAAGGTGCCTGGGTAAACCTGGCTTTTGTAAAGGAGCCAGGTAACGGGTGGGTAGTACACAAACCCATTTGCTAAACACCACTTGAAAAATCACAGGCAGCATAATTGACTTTTACAGCTCGGATAATGTAGGTCAGTGCATTAGTGCAACAAGAAAATGAATGTATGTTGGAGTGAAAGACAGAAGGGAAGTAATTACAAAATATAGATTAAATAACCATCAGATAACAGGCATAATAATAAGAACAACCAGGGTGAAGATAGAGGAGAAACAATTTGTTAAATGGATTGTAGCAGGGTTTTAAGGAGCTGCTGGGCTCACATGCCACGCTTTTCTTTTTTCTCCTTCCCTGCAAACTCAATAGAATAAAGTATCTGTCCCCTTTTTGGAGCTGATATCCTGCTCCTCGTGGTATCAGCTTACAGCTCACTCAGCCCAGAGGGCTCTTAAATCAGAACCTGATTATTTTAACACACAATTCTTAACTCTTGCAGGAACGGGAAGCTGTAAAGTCCCCAAGTAAGAGGGATCACAGCTCAATCCTGCACAGCTCCGAATTCTGGCAAAAAATGTCAAAGCGTGACATTCTCAGTGCTTCTGCAGTTTAGCCCAAAGAAGTTTAGAAGAAATGTAACCAAAATTCCTGCTCTCCCCCTAAACAAATTAACAACCTCAAGACACCCAAAACGAAGTAAAAAATTTGCCATGTGAGACAACACAAAGATGAATATGTGATTTATTTTTTTCCTCCTCTACAATAGTTGTAGTCCAGCCTTGCTTGATGGTGCTCTGAGGTTCCCAGGGAGAGTTCCCTGTTCAGGGAGCCCCAAAGGAGCATTTGGAGCTCTGTGTGTGCCACCAGTTTGGGGCCATCACATCCCATCACGTCACACCCCGCGCTCCTCTGGGCACAAACCGGCCCAGGGGCTGCCCCTCGCAGTGCTGGGGAGGGCAGAGCAGTGAGTGACACCCGAGATGATCCCGGGTGAAGGGCACAAGGCAGGAGGGATCCAACACCTCTCCTGCTCCTTCTCCATCAGCACCCTGTGTTTGGAGTGACACTGCCCTGCTCTCCAGGAGGAAAAGGCTTGTGCTCATCACAGCTCCTGCAAATCTGTCTTGGGCTGCAATGGAAGATGGAACCAGCAGTGTGTGTTCTGTCACCAGCTCATAAAACCAGCTGGGGCAGGGTTCTTTATCCCTTCCAGGACCCATCCTCCCTCCAGGGGATCTCTGCTGTCCAGGGGCCATCGAGGCTCCCTGCAGGGCTGATCCAATTCCATCATCCATGGGAGATGCTGCACCCAGGGGAGGAGCCCGGCATTCCCACCTGGATAAACCCTGGGATTGAGAGCCCAGCACAGCCTGTGTGCTCTGCATTCCCACCTGGATAAACCCTGGGATTCAGAGCCCAGCACAGCCTGTGTGCTCTGCATTCCCACCTGGATAAACCCTGGCATTCAGAGCCCAGCACAGCCTGTGTGCACTGCATTCCCACCTGGATAAACCCTGGGATCCAGAGCCCAGCACAGCCTGTGTGCTCTGCATTCCCACCTGGATAAACCCTGGCATTCAGAGCCCAGCACAGCCTGTGTGCTCTGCATTCCCACCTGGATAAACCCTGGCATTCAGAGCCCAGCACAGCCTGTGTGCTCTGCATTCCCAATGGATAAACCCTGGCATTCAGAGCCCAGCACAGCCTGTGTGCTCTGCATTCCCACCTGGATAAACCCTGGGATTCAGAGCCCAGCACAGCCTGTGTGCTCTGCATTCCCACCTGGATAAACCCTGGCATTCAGAGCCCAGCACAGCCTGTGTGCTCTGCATTCCCACCTGGATAAACCCTGGGATTCAGAGCCCAGCACAGCCTGTGTGCTCTGCATTCCCACCTGGATAAACCCTGGCATTCAGAGCCCAGCACAGCCTGTGTGCTCTGCATTCCCACCTGGATAAACCCTGGCATTCAGAGCCCAGCACAGCCTGTGTGCTCTGCATTCCCACCTGGATAAACCCTGGCATTCAGAGCCCAGCACAGCCTGTGTGCTCTGCATTCCCAGAGGAAGAACAGACCCATCTCACCCCACTGCACCTTCAGAGGAAACTGCCCCTGCTCCAGGATCGTTGCTGCAACAGAGCCACATCTGTCACTGCAGGAGGCTGCACTGGGCTGCTGCAGCACCCTGAACAACAGCGGGTCAGGCTGTGTGCTGACTCTATGTTCTCTTTTTGTTTGTTTGCTTTTTTGTACTACTACATTTTTATTTTTAATTTTCCTACTAAAGAATTGTTATCCCTATTGCCATATTTTTGCCTGAGAGCCCCTTAATTTCAAAATTATAATAGTTTGGAGGGAGGGGTTTGCATTCTCCATTCCAAGGGAAGCTCTGGCTTTCCCTGGCAGACATCTGTCTTTCCAAAACAAAATCCATCTCTGATGTGCAGGTGACACTCATTGTCATTGTCATTGTAATAAGGGCAAAATGAAAAGTTGAGAGTGACCAAAAACTTAGGGGAAAATGCAAAATTTTCCTACTGAAGAGGAACAAAATCCATCAGCTCAGCACCCCTTGCCTGACTCTGAATCTAATTGTGGAAAATCGGAGAAAGCTGCGCCACAACCACGTGTAAACCTCGAAAAGTGGGAGTACAGAATGAGCTCAACACGGAGACCCGCAGAGGCACAGCACACCATGGCACAGGAGAACACAGAAGGCTGCCAGCAGCTCCTCTTTGTCCCAGACGTGTGGAAAAAGGCAAAAGGGTCGATAAAAAGGGCTCAGAGAAGAAACCTTGGATATTTTTGAAAAAGCTCCACCTTTCCCATTCATTGCTGCACTGCACAAGGCGCAGAGTGTCCTTGGCCCACCAGAATTGTGGATTTTTATTGTTTTTCTGCACTAAGAAAGGAAGATCTGCACCCCAGGGCCTGCTGCCCCTTTCCCAAGGCATTGCTGCCTCATGCAGCTCACGGGCTGTGGCTGCCCTGGCTCATCCCTGTCCTCTGCTGCTCTGCTCATTAATCCATGGCTCCTCTGAATGCCAATGAGTCCTGAAAGGAGCCAGGTGAAAGCAATGGCAATTTGCTCACAGCTTGATAATTACACATTCTTCAAAATAAATTAAAGCCGGAGCTAACAGCAGCACACTGTTTTCGGGAGTCCTGCTTATACAGAGGAATTAATTTGGAAGGGCATTGATTGGAGGGGCTGCTGGATTCCAGCAGGGAATTTATTCCCCTTTTGTTCCACAGCAGCTCCCAGACCTCTCACCAGACAGAACCCCTCACCTCTGCCCAAAGTGGGAGAGAAAAGGAAGCAGAAATAACCTCTATTCATCCCAAGCCATCTTTGGAGAGACCTGGTTCACAGAATTTGGGAGAGAAAGGGATCACAGGCTTTGCTGGATCTTTATTTTCTGGGTTACCCAAGGCAGCAAAGCCCTGGGATCAATTAAAGGAGCAGTTTTACAATACAGACATTTCAGAAGAGCTCCTTCATGCCCAGACACACAAACCAGGGGTGAACAAGCACCACGTGCACGAATTCTCTGCGTTCTTCACATCCTCATGGAGAAATTCCACAAACAAGCAGTGGGTAAACTCCAGAATTACAAACTCCTGGATATTTGCTGTACAAAAGGATCCAAACTCCATCCAAACACTTTGGCAACTTCCCACTCCACCTGAGGTGTGGGAATGAGGGAATTTCAGAGACCCTGGGTTAGAAGATGCCACAAGGATCCAAATTTACAGGAGAATTCTTTTTCCAAGGGTCAGCAAGGCCAGGGGAGCCTTCCAAGCTCCCACAGCAGTAAATTGTTTTCTTGTGCAATAAATCTGTGCTGTTGATTTGTTCTGTTGGTTCTTCCCTTTGCACAGCCCTGCTCTGCCTCAGCAGCTCGCACGTGCTGCAAAGGGCAGCCCTGCATAATGAATTGAGTTTGTGTAATGAAATATTTCAGGAGATGAGATTAGTTTTAATTTGTTGTTCTCACAATGCCTCCCCCACTCCTCACAAAATCGCACCCAGCACAGCAGGAGTTTATCTAAGCCAGGGCCTTCCAGATAAATTCTGGCTTGCTCAGGCAATTATTGCAAATAAGTTAAAGATGAAATCCACAAGAGAATTACACCTAGTTGGATCCACTCCATAACAGTTGTTTCACTACACAAAAAAGAAAGTGGCAAGGAGGTAATTGCTGCTTTCTTCCTAAAAGCCAAGCACTGGAGAGTTCAGAAAAAAACCCATGGAAATGCTCCCATTCCAGTTTGTTTAAATAAATCCATCTTCAGCAATCCCCACTGCTGCCAAAAGCAGGAACAGAGGTTTATAGAGAACTTGTACTGTGACACCTGAACCCAAAGATCAAACCCTGATCTTGTTGTTGGATTTACCCAATTTTCCTTGTATGAAACCTGGTTTGCCCCATTAGGAAGCGATGGCTGTGAGCAGTTTCCATGGAGCCTGTGTGTGACTACACCTGAGCTTTTTGATTTATCCCCTTTATACCTATCTTTAGATCCCATCTTTCCACACATCATCGCGGTGTCTGAGCATTTGCAAAAAAAAATATAAAAATCAGAGTAATAGCAGGCACCCTTCCCTTTCTTCTCTGCCAGGCAAAAAATGGATTGTACACTGTTCCAGCTGAAATTGCTTCTCTTGGCTAAGCTGGGAGACATTTGTATGAATTATTCCTGAGCTCAGGAATCAGCGCTCGTTGCTGACAATTTGTGATCCGTGTTCAGGGCTGAGGGGCCTGGATTGGCAAGACAGGAGCAGCTGCAGCCCCCTCTCATTGCTGGGGCAAGACATCTTCATATAAAACTTTGAATAAAACAAGCCCAGCCATCAGCCTGAAGGAAAAGCGCCACATTCTGAAGCATCACCTGGATTAACTCTTCCTAAAATATGTTCCTATAAAGCTTAAAATAAAACAAGCCCAGTCATCAGCCAGAACAAAAAGCCACATCCTGAAGCACCACCTGCATTAACCCTTCCTAAAACATCTTCATATAAAATTCAAAATAAAACAAGCCCAGCCATCAGGCAAAAGCAGAATCCACATCCTGAAGCACCACCTGGATTAACCCATCCTAAAAACTTTTCCCTATGAACAAGAAGGTGCTGTTTTTACACAGAGGTGTTTTACCCACTGCTGTCAGGCCAGGCTGATTTTCTGGCCGGTTTTACACCTTTCCCTCAGTGATCCTGTCGTGTGCTCCAGGGAAAAGAGCTGCAGGGAATGTGGCAGGAATAACAAAAGAGGAGTTTCGGGGAGCTTTTGTAGCCCCTCAGTGACCCCTGCGCTCCAGGAAAAGCACATTTATCACCTCACACCTCACCCACGGTGGTTCCCACCACACCTCACCCACATCAGTCATTCAGAGCCAGGCCCAGCCCAGCTCAGGAGTCAGACACGGCTGAGCCCCTGCCAGAGCTGATGGATGCTGCGGGAACTGCAGCTCTGAACTCGCTCCCTGCTGCACACACAGCCCCTGAACCCCTGAATCCCTGAATCCCTGAATCCCTGAATTCCTGAATCCCTGACATCATAGCCTCTGAATTCCTGAATCCCTGAATCCCTGAATCCCTGAATCCCTGAATCTCTGAATCCCTGAATTCCTGAATCCCTGAACCCCTGAATCCCTGAACCCCTGAATCCCTGAATTCCTGAATCCCTGAATGCCTGACAGGACAGCCTCTGAACCCCTGAATTCCTGAATCCCTGAATTCCTGCATAGCCCCTGAATTCCTGAATCCCTGGATTCTTGCAGTCCCTGAATCCCTGACAGCCCCATCCCTGAATTCCTGGCAGCCCAACCCCTGAATTCCTGACAGCACAGCCCCTGAATTCCTGAATCCCTGAATCCCTGAATCCCTGAATTCCTGCACAGCCCCTGAATCCCTGAATCCCTGAATCCCTGAATCCCTGAATTCCTGAATTCCTGAATTCCTGAATCCCTGAATCCCTGACAGCCCCATCCCTGAATTCCTGGCAGCACAGTGCCTCGTGGGCAGCAGGATGTAAATCCCCTGCAGACCCTCAGCAGCAGTCCCCCAGCACAGTCATTAATTCCTAATCAATTCACCAGTTCATCAATTCCATGTTAGTAATAAATCCTCTCCCAGTGCCCTGCAAAGTGACAGCTCCAGGGGAGCACAGCGACCCCACAGCTGCAGTTTAAGGGGGATAAAACCCAACAAGAAGCCCTTGAGGGGGGTAAAACCTCCAGCAGAGTGTAGGTTGCATTTTAGCAGTGAATAAATCAGGATTTTTTTCTGTTCATTCCTTACTTAACTCATTTCCATTGTGACATCTTGGGTTTTGCTGCTGAAGCCACAAAAACTCTGGGAAAGGCCAGGATGTTTCAGAAGGGAGAGCCAGAAACCTTCCAAAAATACAAACACCCAAGTAGCACTTGCCTGTAACTTCAGGATATACTACCTTTTTATTTATGGGTCTGAGGCACAAGCCGTATATCCAAAATATAGCTCCATTCTTGAAGCGGCTGAATCCTTTTCAAGGCAATTTGTAAGATTTACACTTGCTATATTTAATAGGGCCATTAAATACCTGGACAGAGTGGACCTGGTGATTGGCAGGGACGGCCTTTTCTCCATCCCTCACCCCTGGAGTGGGCTGAAGTTATTCCCAGCAGCTTCAAACTGGGCTGGTCTGGATCAGCCCTGTGGTGATTTTGGAAACAGAAAAATGCAGAAATTCAGGCAGAGCATGGAGCAGTGTCCATGGACAGTGTGTCCATCTCTGCCTCAGTGGAAGAGACTAAAAAGTAACCCCAAAAAAACCCCACCACCACCAAACCCCCCCAAGAGCAGCCCTCCTGTGCCACTGCTCCTTTTGGAAATCGTGGTGGGTTTATTTCTTAACACCTCCAGTGGGCATTGCTGCCAACAGCCTCCCAGCTAATTGGTATTATTGTGGAAAGCTCCAGAATCCAGTGGTTTAACCCTCCCCGGGAAAGGCCAGGCCCTGCTCCCAGAAGTGATGCCCGAGGTGATAATTATCTGCAATTACTGTTCCTAACGAAGCAATTGTTATTTACATTATTAATATCTGCCTCTGCTCAAGGATTCACAGCCACTCACACATTTATTTCTGTTTGTGAGGAACGGAACCACCTCAGGGGGAAGGGACTTGGAATCTACCAAAAAATAGAAAAAGTGAAATATATTTCTAGATACATAAAATATATATAAGAAATATAGAGAACTGGGGAACTTCCAGAAGCACAAAAAAGAGGAAGGATGCTGTGCAAAGCCAATAAATCCTCAGTAAAGGTGCCCCAGCCACCAAAGAGTTGGAAAGGGAAAGCTCTTCCCTTTCCTTTGGGAAGAGCTGCTCTGGAATTCCCTTCAAAAAATGGAATATGGGAATGGGGGCAGCTGCAGAGCACAGCCACAGCAGTGGGGTCACGTCCCTGCCATCCCCATGGGAGTGCCAGCAGAGGTGACACCCCGGGTGACACCTGCACCTCCCTGCCACACCCCACAGCTCCTGCTCCATCCTGCTCCCTGCACAGCACCAGCCTGTCCTCTCTGAATGGGAAATTCAGCAAAGCTGGGTGGGACTGGGGAGGCAGCAGCCAATTAAGGAACCATCAAACTTCTCTTAAAAACCTCCCTCCGCCACGCTCCCCCTTCCTGCCTCCAGCCAACGTGGTAATTGTGTCTAATTTCTAAATTTTCATGCCGTTGCTGCATGTGCCTCCCCGTAATGAGATGCAAATGCGTTGCCAGTTTGTGGATTTGTTTAATTGCAGGGTAGCTAAACTGTGATTGGCCAGGAGGTTCATTTTTAAATTTATTTATTTAGCACACACGCAAGGCATTTTAAAGATCCTTTTCTCCAGCTCAGAGAGGGAGGGGAGCATATTCTGTTTGCCTGTTATGCTCAGGGTTCTGTCACAAAGAAACCATCTGGTTTTCCATGTGTTTGCTACTGAACTTAAAAGACTTCTGCCATATTCCAAGTGTCTGAAATAACTCTGAATGCTCCTGTTTGAGTCAGGTTCCTGAGCTGGACTCTGCTGCTCAGGAATCTTTGGTTCTTAGTGGACAGAGACAAGAAACAGCCTCCAAGCATTTTTAAATGGCTTTTCTACACAATAATACTCATTCACTGAGCTTTTTCTCACTCACCTCCCACAAAGGCTTTTAAAAGAAAGGATGAAAGATTTGAGTACTAAACTGGGTAAGAACAGAGCCATCATTACCTAGTCTAACTCCAAATAAAATCCACTAAAGCTTGAAGGAAATACTGACTGATTTTAGTGCCTTTAACTCACTGCCACTTCAGAGTTTGCTCAAATATAGGAGAGCAGTAAGGAGTGCCCTAAATCTCAGCAAAACCTTGGAAGTGCAGATAAAAGCCCATTTTGCCCTGCAGTACCTTTGCTACCAAGGACGATGACACAGAAAAGGCCTGGCTTGATTTGCAGATCTCGAGACATCTGGAAGGGAGAGAATCAAACAGAACCACAGGGCCATTTCCACAGGGGCACATTTCAAACCAGAGCCAGGCAGTAAAAGCAGAAAATTCTGGTTTTGCAGAACCCAGAGATGAAATCTCCCCCTCTGCTGCTCCTTAACAAAAATTAGTCCGTGCAGAAAGTGCAGCTCCTTCAGTGCTGAGACCACTGCACAGATAATACATTCATTTTCAGAATTTCCTTAACACTCTGGTTTCCATCAGTTTTATGGCACCTAACGCTGCTTTTACCGCTTTGCCTTCGTGTAATGACTCACCCAGATAATTCATGGGGGCTGGCACACATAAATCTCCCCTCAACATCTCTGTGAGGATCTAAAGCAGCAGCATTTACCTTGGCACCAGACAGATCCATCCAGCTGCTGGCACCACGGATCCCAGTCCCAGCACCCAGCCTCAGGAAATCAAGGATGCTTTTCCCATCCTGATGCCCTGGAGGAATATTTGAGGGTATTTCTTTCCCCCAGAGGACTCCTGCAGGGACAGCAGAACTGTACTTACACCTCGATGCTTCTTTTTGTGTTAGAAGGCCCAAATTACGAGTCTGGAGCACAAATAGCTCAGGAAAGGTTCATTTCCTGCCAAATCTGTCTGGGAGACACCCCCAGCATCTGATGGCTGGTGAAAGCCATCTCCATATCCAAGCCACTTGTTTGCATCCCATAAAAAAAGAATGGAAGTTGACTTCAGCTCCAGTGATTGGCCAGGAGGTTCATTTTTAAATTTATTTATTTAGCACACACACAAGGCATTTTAAAGATCCTTTGTCACTTGTTTGCATCCCCCCAAAAAAAAGAATGAAAGTTGATTTTAGCTCCAGTGATTGGCCAGGAGGTTCAATTTTAAATTTATTTATTTAGCACACACACAAGGCATTTTAAAGATCCTTTGTCACTTGTTTGCATCTCCCCAAAACAAAGAATGGAAGCTGATTTCAGCTCCAGCTGCCTGTTGCTCCACCACAGACAGAACCAGCGTGTCCCAGGGCCAAGGGCATCCCTGCTCTCAGCCACTGCCAGTAACAGCCAATAACACCAGCAGCAGAGTAAAGGGAAGTGACAGCAGGGAAATAATTCAGCCTTTAACTGACACGTTATCCTGTTAAAAGCCATTTACCTTCTGCTGCTCGGTGTGTCATTGCTCATTTGGGTTTGGAAGTGACATCTCCCCAAGTGCCACGAGCGTGCCAGGGCTGAGAGGGGACTCATGGAGGGGCACCCCGGGGAGCTGTGGGCAGGGAAAGCCCTCGGTGGGCTCTGTGTGTCCTCTCAGCTCCCACCCCACACAGCTCAGGGCACCCCCAAGGGATCAGCAACTCCACGATTGTCCCCTTTTCCCTGCAGCACAGCCTGGCCTGATGGTGCTGATGCCTCAGGATTTCAGCTTTTCTATTTTTCATCTGTTTGTAACCCTGCCATTCTTTAGTTTAGAACTCCAAACTCCACACACAGTGTGAGCTGCTGCTGCCTCCCCATTTTGGGCAGACACAACAATTCCTCTCCAGGCCTGGCAGTCAAGGACACCTCACTGCCTCAGGCCTGAGAGATGGAAACAAAAGTGAGTTGTGGCAGCAAACTTGGGGTCAATGACTTCATTACCTGGAGCTGTCATTGGAAGATGAAGCCCCAATCTGCAAATGGACCAAACTGATCAAAGTGTGCAAACCTGTGACCATTGTCCATTTTGGGTGGGCTTCATCTGCCCTAAATGTACCTGAAGGCCCTTCCATAAACAGAACTGCTTTTTATTCTCTTAATTTTGTCTGGGCTCTGTTTTTAGGTAAGCCCAAAAAGGCATCAATGTTTTTCGGCAGCAAATATTGCCTGGGAGGAAACCAACATTGCACAAACTACAGTGTTTGAATTCCTTTTTCTGGAGCAAAAAAAGGGTTTATTCTACAACACTGGGAGAACCAGGACAACAACCTCTCAGCAAATGAGACAGCCCAGTATAAAGCAAAAAGTGTTATGGGGTAAACTGAGGGGAATTTGGTGCAATAACTGTGTTTTTCCAGAACTAGATTCCTACATGAAACTGGATGTCCACACATCCAGTTTGTGACAGGAAGGGCTCAGCTCTCTGCCACTTCTTTTTTTGTCTTAGAGGCTGACCTGGAACTGCTCTCTTCCCTTTTAACAATCCAAAGTGGCCTTAGAGAGCCCTGGATTTCAAATAACAGACAAACCACGATCTTAAAATGATGGAGTCATGGTGAGGATAAAAGACACTATTTACCATAAATCAAGGAGTCTTGGTAAAAGCCCAAGTTATCTTGGAAGCCAGAATTACTCATCCCATCATGTTGACGCCTACGAGTTCAGATTTGATGTGGAAACAGAGGGAATGCTGCAGAAGATCAGGCAGGACTCAAACCACAACCAAACTGCTCCTTGCTGATCCCATGGAAGGTGTTCATGGTCCTCAGGGTCCCTTCTAACCCAAACCAGCATAAAGAGGAGAGGGGCAAAGAGCCCCTAATTGAATTCAGAGCTGCCCTTTGCCGAGATCTATGCCGATGACAGATGAATTTCCATTAGTTTAATGTGAATCACCACGGATAATGGAAAACAATACTTATGCTAATGAGGGAGCCGAGCGAAAGCTTTGCAAATGAGGTGCCATTGGGGTGCAGCTGATTAGAAACAGCTCCGTGATTGATGCCTCCATCCTCCCCCGGGCCCAGGGTGCCACCTCCGTGGGGTGTCCCCATGTCCCCCCCAAAATTTCCAGGCACCCCAGAGCTGCAGTCTGCCAGGGGAAAGGTGCCCTGAGCCAGGAGAAGGAATTCTGGGGGACAAATATGGGGTGAAAACAGAAAAGGGAGCGTTGGTGGGGAGGCTGAGGGGAGATTGTTTGAGGTCTGCTGCTCATCCAGAGGGGCAGCTCCAACCTTTGCTCCCTGTGACCAGGGGCAGGGCCCAGGAATGGCTGGAGCTGTGCCAGGGGAGGGTTAGGCTGGATTTAAAGGAAAGGTTCTTCCCCCAGAGGGTGATCAGACACTGCCCAGGCTCCTCAGGGAATGGGAACCAGCCAAAAACCCACGCCAGGAACGTCCCTTGCACCACCTGGGAACCACCTGTGAACCTGCCCAAGAACCCACCCCAAGAGCTGCCCTAAAACTGGTGGCAACCCCCAGGAACTACCTAGGAACCCACCCAGGGATCTGCCTGGGAACCACCCAGGAACCCACCCCAGGACCCTCCCTAAAACTGCCCAGGAACCACCCAGGACCCTCCCTAAAACTGCCCAGGAACCCACCCCAGGACACTCCCTAAAACTGCCCAGGAACCCACCCCAGGACACTCCCTAAAACTGCCCAGGAACCCACCCCAGGACACTCCCTAAAACTGCCCAGGAACCCACCCCAGGACACTCCCTAAGACTGACCCAGGAATCACCACAGAAGCCCCTCCAGGGCCCACCCCAGGAACTGCCCAAGAAACTAACCTGGGAACAAAAGAACGGTGCCCTGTCCCCCATAGGGGAAGGTGACACCTCTGGGAAGCCCCCCAGGAACTTCCTGGGAATCCTCCCCAGGAATCACCTTGGACCCCATTCCAGGAATGGTTTGGGACCATGCAGAACCCCTGGAAACAGGAAGGAACTCCACTGTTGCAGTGCACCCCCACACCTGAGCAGGGGTTTCCATATTAGGAAAGAGTTTTAGTTTCTCCCCTGATCTTTTAAGGAAAAAGAACCAGAAACTTCCATGCTGCTCTCACTGTAATTGTCCCAGCTCCAGGACAAAGGCCCCTGTTGGACCCTTAGGCTTTTCCTCAAGGAATGCAGTTATTTTCTATTGGGCAGGAAGGCAAAACAGAAAATCTCCCTTCTAGACCATTGAATGCTTAAGAGAGAGCACAAAAGATTCTTGGGGCTTTTCCAGGGTGTCTTAGCAGGTGCAGGGGACCTCCCTGCACTGTGCACAGCTTAATCCTCTGCTTTGTCCACAGGAGTGAGCAGAGAAGACCTTGTGGAGGAGATGAGCTGGTGTGGTGAGGACTGTCCTGCTGGGCAGGGCTCAGGGCTTTGAGGGGTATATGAGGGAAGGAAACCTCAAAAACCCACCTGAGTGTGTAGTTTTTAAGGATTACATGATGGAAAGAAAGCCTCAAAAACCTACCGGAGCACATGGGGCTAAAGGACCCCATGTGCTTTAAGAAGCACATAAGAGGTATTTAAGGTTAAATAAGAAGGAAAGCCTCACCTGGATCCACCCCAAGAAAGCCTTGTGGCAACATGGACAGCACTCCTTGGCATTCATTGGATTTTTTTTTTAATGTTTTGTGCTAGAATAGACCTGACACCCCAAACCCACGAGGGAGCCAGGAAAGAGGCACTGGGAGCAATTCCAGCAGCAAGGGGACAGGGAATGGGACACAAAGCCACGCCAGGGGTGGCACTGGGGACAGGCAGAGCTCTGCAAATCCTCAGAACCAGGAGATAAACCAGAGGACGTGGGCAAAGCTTTGTGGAATAACCACGCTGTGGCAGGAGGTGATTCAGAGGCACTGTCAGAGCTGCACTGGGATTTATAACATTTCATTCTGCTGCACTGGAATCGTGCTGAATTGTCTGAGAGGAGCTCTGCCTGTGCACGAGCTCTGGCAATGTGCTGGCTCCTTAATTTTCACACCCACTAAGGAAGATTTAAAATACTTATGTTTTTAGGAAGGGGATAAGGAAGCAGGTTGATAATGGCATTCCTGGCTTGGCTGGATGTACCCAGCACTGTGCTTTCATCATTTCTTGCAGTTATTACCTTTGGCTTTTAATATCTTATTATATAAATATTTGTCAAATGCAGAAGCGCAGCAACTCAGAACAATATAAAGCAGCATCTCCTGCGGGCCTGGAGGTAGGGTGCCACATTACCTCAGGATTTCCTTGAATATTTGCATTAAATTCCTGGAATTTCCAAATAGCTCCAGACACAGGGTGGTACAGGAGCAGAATCTGTTCCTCTGCTGGTCGTTCTTCCAGCAGGGCAAAGTCGTGGATAAATGAGCACTTGAGAAATGTCTGAATTAAGGATTTCCCCACTGAGAGGTGCTGACCCACGCTTTTCAGGGAGGTAGCTGAATTTTCTGAGGGCAGAGGGGATGGAGGAGGGCTCAGCAGGGGAGGGAGGTGCTGCTGAGAAGGTTTGTCCTGTTTTGCACCTATTTTCCTTTCCTTTCCTTTCCTTTCCTTTCCTTTCCTTTCCTTTCCTTTCCTTTCCTTTCCTTTCCTTTCCTTTCCTTTCCTTTCCTTTCCTTTCCTTTCCTTTCCTTTCCTTTCCTTTCCTTTCCTTTCCTTTCCTTTCCTTTCCTTTCCTTTCCTTTCCTTTCCTTTCCTTTCCTTTCCTTTCCTTTCCTTTCCTTTTTTTATTTCCTTTTCCTGTTTTGCCTTGCCTTGTCTCCCCTTCCCAGCAGTTTTAGGGGAGTCCAGTGGAGCTTATGAGAGTGGCTCAGCCCAAAGGATGAGGACTTGCAGAGCCCCTTCTGATGCCTTGGAGTGGCTCCCTAAAACAGAGGCTAGACAAGTTTGAGAGAATAAAAATGGGTATTTAATAATGGGTATTTTATTCAAACAGGTACACCTTGGTCAGTCGGAGCCTCCCAGAGGCTGCACCCAGGATGGACAATGGTCAGAAGTTTTTCACACAAATAAGTTTGGTCCTTTTACCCCCATCAAGGGTTAATCCTCCAATTACAGCTTCAGGTAATGAAGTAATTCACCCCCAGTTTGCTCCTCCCCAACTCGCTTCTGTTCATACCTTTTGGGGCCTGAGGCTGTTGGGTGTCCTTGAGTTCCAGCCCTAGAGGGATTGTTTTGTGTGAATAAAACGGGACAGCAATAGCTGACACTCCACATGGAGTTATTCACTAAAGCAGTGCAGGGTCTGAAAAATATAAAAGCTGAAATCCCAAGGCATCACTTCCCTCGGAGCTCTCCCAGCATCCCAGCCCTGAGGGATCTTTGAGCAGCTCTGAGGAGATCCCACACTCAGGAGCCTTGGCCACAGACACCTGCAGCAGAATCCAGGCTGGAAATGCTCCGTTCCAGCACAGGGAGCTCTCCCTGCACCACAGCTCAGCCATCGCAGGAACTCTGCTGTTTCACTGGTAGAACCCAAACTGTGAGCAGGAGCTGCTCCAGAGCCTCACTGCCCTGTCCCTTCCTGGCACATCCTCTCAGCAGCTGCACCCTTTTACCCTTTCATCCTCCAAGGAAAGGTTATACCAGTATGGAATTTGCATTAATCTGAACAGGCAGTGCCTGGGACTCTCCTGGGACCTTGCTCTCTGTTGAACCCATTTTTATTCATCCATCAAAAAGTATTAACTCACCTTTTTGCACTGCTCTCTGCCTGGTTTTTGGTGAGGTTTTTTTTTTTATTTTTATTTTTTCATTATCTTTTAAAGCACTGAGGAACCCCATCCCCTTCTGCTCAAGCCACAAGATGATAAAGTTGTTTTTCCCTGCAGCTCTTTTCAATGCATCATTTAGCAGCCCTCCTCTAACATGTTCTGAAAAGCCTCTCTTATCCCAGGTGGAGGGCGGGGAAGGAGGATCTGGTGGGACTATGGAATTGAAATCCATCTAGGTTTAAATAGCTCAAGGTCAGTTCGGGATGGGAACACAACAGCAGATTTCTGGAGACTTCATTCAATGAATTGTTGATTGGAAAAGCTCTTTCAGATCCCCGTGGAGCAGAATCTGGAAGGAATGTGTTTTCCAAAAGGAGGACAGCGTGTTAGTTGTTAATGATTTCAATAAAGCAAGAGAAGGCACGTTAGGAGGTTGGTCATGAGGGTAAAAAAGGAGGCTGGTGGATTGCTCATTAGTGGTTTGCCAAAATTAACTCCATTACTGTGTTTGCTTTCTCTGCAAACCCTCCAGCTCATTGCAATTGCACTGAGCAGGGAGAGGGGCCCTGCTCCAGGCACCTGCACTGGGAGAGACCCCAGGCCTGGCTCAGAGCAGAGCTGAGCCTGCCCAGCCCGGCTTTGCTGTGCTCATAGCTCAGGAGGAAAGTCAGGATTTATTCTCCAAAGTATCCCGTGGATTATTTCACAAGGATGGGCAGGAAGTCAGAGCAGAAGAACAGGGAATCTCATCCAGAAGGTGGTGAAATCACAGAGGGCTGTGCTATGGCTTTCTTTCAGCCTTGGGTTGAGCCCAAACCCCTACAAATTTCCTTTCTCAGAGAGTTGTTTTTACTTTTTTTCCCTCTCTGTATCCTCCCATTTCCTTTGGTGTTCCTTCCCTCTTTCACGAGCTATTGATTCTCATCTTGTCTTTTATTTACTGCCAGCTCGCTCATTGTGTCAGGAATCCTATCTTGAAATGCCATTCTGTTTTCTGCATTCAAAACCTCTAAAAAAAGGAGAGGTGTGAAGGTGCCAGCCAGGGGGTTTTATTGCAGGATGAAAAGGGGAATGGCTGGAATGCTCCTCCAGCACTGGGAAGTGTTGTGCTTTCATCACACAGACACCCAGCCCGTTCAGGAAGCAGGGACAGTTCGGGCTGGAAATCCCAGGATGGATCAGGCAGGTGTCTTGGTTTGGAAAGACAGGTGTCTGCTAAGGAAGGAAGGAGCCACCCTGAAAATGGAAACCCCCTCCCTCCAAATTATGATGTTGAAATTAAGGGGCTCTCAGGCAAAGATAGGGGAATAGGAATAAAAGTTCTTTACTAGGAATATTAAAAATAAAAGTGTTGTACAAAAAAAACACTGCCAGAGTCAGAACACAGCCTGACCCGCTGTTGTTCAGGGTGCTGCAGCAGCCCAGCCCAGCCCTCCTGCAGTGACAGATGTGGCTCTGTTGCAGCAATGATCCTGGAGCAGGGGCAGTTTCCTCTGAAGGTGCAGTGGGGTGAGATGGGTCTGTTCTTCCTCTGGGAATGCAGAGCACACAGGCTGTGCTGGGCTCTGAATGCCAGGGTTTATCCAGGTGGGAATGCAGAGCACACAGGCTGTGCTGGGCTCTGAATGCCAGGGTTTATCCAGGTGGGAATGCTGGGCTCCTCCCTTGGGTGCAGCATCTCCCATGGATGATGGAATTGGATCAGCCCTGCAGGGAGCCTCGATGGCCCCTGGACAGCAGAGATCCCCTGGAGGGAGGATGGGTCCTGGAAGGGATAAAGAACCCTGCCAGAGCTGGTTTTATGAGCTGGTGACAGAACACACACTGCTGGTTCCACCTTCCATTGCAGCCCAAGACAGCAGGTTAGAGGATTTCAGTTTGGGCTGGAAATCCCAGGATGGATCAGGCAGGTCTCAGAGGATTTCGGGACTCTGCCCACGGTGGGAAGGCAGGGAGAGGGAGTCACATCCCTGTGCTTAAGGAGTTAAACCTCAAAGGAATTCTGCTGCTCTTCTTGGCCCTGAGGGGTAAATGGGGCCCTGGAAGGGAAAATGGAGTGCTGAGGGGTAAATAGAGTTCTGGAAGGGTAAATTGTGCCCTGGAGGAGTAAACTGAGTCCTGGAAGAGTAAATGGGGTCCTGAGGGATAAATGAGGTCATGAAATGGTAAATGGGGTCCTGGAAGAGTACACAGGGTTCAAAGAATAAGTTGGGTCCTGGAAGGTAAAGAGGGTTTTTGGGGAATATATTATGGTCCTGGGAAGGGTAAATGTGTCCCTGAGGGGTAAATGGGGTCCTGGAAGAGAAGAAGGCTCCTCAGGGAAGGGCTGAATTCCACGTGCTCAGATGTGAAGCTGTGGGGCCGTGGTGTGAAACCCTGCAGAGCCAGGACTCCCTCCAGCCTCCAGCTCATCCTCCCTGCCAGCCAGAGGTGAGCGCAGGTCCCTGGGGGAAAACACATTTTGGGAAGGGGAGGCTGCAAGCACCAAGGGCAAGGGGAGGAGAGGAGAGGAAAAGGAGGTGATAACACCTTGATGGAGGCAGGTCAGTCAGTCTTTAACACCAGGGCCCGTCTCTTTGGGCTCCTCAGGCTCGGTTTCAGCTCCAGTCTGTGCTGGGGATGGCACTCGGAGCTGCAGCAGATGTTCTCTGAAGGCAGTTAGCTGCTGGCAATAAAACCCTGAGTGTTCAGGAGCTGCAGTAACTCAGTCATGTGGGTTTTATTTCTGTGCTTTGGTCGCTGACCCCACCATGGCACTGAAAAATGGGAGTAGATTGTGTTTAGGCAGAAAATGGAGGGTGGCTGTCAAAAAATAAATAAAACAAAGTGGCTGAGCCCATTTTAATTAAAGCTCAGGATGAAGTGCTTGGCTCATTCTCCTAGATTGTTCCTAAGCTGTGCTTCTCACTTTCATGCCATTGTTTTGTGCCTGTGGATCCGATGCAGATGAAGTTAATTCCTGGAAAGATCCTGTGGGATCAGCAGCACTGCCAGGAACAGAGCTGCCTCTCCCCCCAGTCAGTGCTCAGCTGTGGGGTGCTCATAAAAACCACGAGAACTGTGGAATTTGGGTTACCTGGCTGCACAGGGGTGTGCTCAGGAGAGAGGAGAGCACTGGAAGAGCTCTTCCAGAGCTCAGGAGAGGCACTGATCAACAGGTGAAGAAAAACTGAGGAATGGGGCAGGAGGGAATGACCATAAGTGAGTCTGCACTCAGCCAGAGCTGGAAAAATCAGAGTAAAATGCTGGTTTTAGCTCAAAACTGGTCTAGCCAGACACCAATTTTTGATGTCGGAAGCTCAGGTTAGGATGTACCCCAAAAATGCTGAGCATTTTTTTCCTTTTACCCTGCAAATGGTTCCAAAACTCAATTTTTTGGGGGTTTTTTTTTTGGTTTTTTGGGGGTTTTTTGGTGGGGTTTTTTTTGGGGGGGGTGGATTTTTTTGGTGTGGTTGGTTTTTCTTTGTGGGTTTTTTTTTTTTTTTTTTTGTGGGAGAGATACAGCCAGGAATCTGCAGCTGGATGGGGACATGGGTCTGCCACTACAGAGCAGCTCTGCATCTCCTTCCCAACCACACAACAGGCCTTGCATTGATTTCCCTCAGAAAAATAAATTAAAAACGTAATAAATGGAGCTGTGTGAATAACCAGCGTTTACAGGCAGCAGCGTGCTGAAAAGCAGAAAGCACACTTTGGGGGAAAGGAGCATTTTTTAACCTTCCCAGGGGTGGAGGGAAAACAAAGGAGGAAATATGTGTTTCAGGTTGAATGAAACATTGATTTGTTTCGGAGGAGGCAAGGGAGAGGGTGATCCATTCTCTTACAATTTGGCATATTTAGAAAATAAAAGATCTCGGTGATGGAAAAGAGAAGGGATCAGTGTGAAAAAAGAAAAATGTCAGGACTACGGTCCATTCTTTTCTAATATGTTTTCTTTGGTTGAAAGAATTCAGAAATTTGTCGCATCTCCGAGTCCCTCTGCACATGCCTGCCAATAAAACCTTTCCTAGCACCGCCTTCCCCTTGGCTATTTAAGACCATTTTCTCCCAGAAGCAGCAGTAATTTAGTGCCAGACGAGGTTATTTAGTTAATTTCTGTGAGCATGCAGAGGAGAGAGGCTCGGATATTTCAGAGCACAGGCTCAGACTCAGCCAGAACCCGAAGGTCTCAACAATTTGTGCCCCCACCGAGAGGATCCCTGGTGGCTGCAGGAGGTGGTGATGGATCATTATTCATGCTGAGGGGAGCTCTGTTCTCTTGTCATGCAGCTCCAGACACCACTTATTTCTTATTTTTTCTGCTTTCTGGATGCTGCTCTTGAAGGGCGAGTAGCTTTTGAAGCACAGCAAGGTTAGACCCGGTGACCTTTACTGGTATTTTTTTCCTTGTTTTTTCCTTGATTTTCCACCACCTTCTCCTCCTTTTTCTTTTTCTTTTTCTTTTTTTTTTCTTTTTTTTTCTTTATTTTATTTTATTTTATTTTATTTTATTTTATTTTATTTTATTTTATTTTATTTTATTTTATTTTTCTTTTTTTTGTTTTGTTTTGTACTTTTCCACAATGAATGGAGGAAATTTCTGGGTGATTCTTTCTCAGCTGGAGAGGGATAAGCAAAAGGCTCCCACGTGTCAGGAGCATGAGATTGGCTGCGAGACACCATTGATTAGCTGAGACACTCGGAATTGTTTCCAGCAGCACTCAGGGAGCAGGAGAAAAATACACACCCCAGGTTTAAGTGAGGATCTCTTGCAGGTAATAAACCTCCAGGGAGCTGTGTCTGAGGCAGGAAAATGAGCTGTTAAATCCTGTGGTCAGTGAGTTTTTGAAATCAGCTCCTTCCAGCTCAGCTGCCTTGGTTATTGCTGTGGATGGGGTGGTGAAGGCAGCAGGATGGATGCAAACAGAGCAATGCGAGGTGTGCTCATCTTTAAGGCTGGCAGGGCAGACAAAGTCCAATTTTTGGTGGAGAATCCTGGAATGCCAGCCAGGTTTGGGTTGGAAGGGACATTAAAGCTCATCTTGTTCCATGATCCAGACAGTGCTGGAGTTTTACAGCCTCCTAAACATTGGGTAGGGGAAGAAAAAGGAGCCAGCAGGGGGAAAGGGAGGGCTCAGGGCCAAATCTGTAATTGGGAGAGTGCATGGAGAGTGGATACACAGCTGTGGTGTAGAAAGAAGGTTTGGAGTGACCCTTTAACAGCGCCTGAATGTCTGGGGCTGAGCCTGAGGGCCTTCAGATGGACAGAATAAAAGCTCCCCCAGACTGAAGGGAGTCAGGAGGTGGGGCTCACATCCCCCAAAGATGAGTGTCACTGTTTGCCACGCTCAAATGACCCCACGTGGAGACTGGAAAGTTGTGAGAGAGAGCAGCCGGGAAGAGAGACCACTCTTTGTTTATTACATTTTATTATATCCTTTTAGAAAGGTGAGCATGGATTGGAGAGTGGAATCCCCACTCTCAACTACATTGGTCAAAAGGACTCCCATTCAACCTCCCCTTCTCTTGGAGAAGGGATGTGAAAACAACGGCAATATTTACAAAACAATATATGCAATATATATACAATCCAACTCTCATGTTGAGATCAACCTCTGTGGCTTCTGCAGCAGATCTGTAATGGACAGCATCAGAATGTTAATATTTATATGATGACTGCTCTTCATTTTCTGTCCTCCCCAAATCAATATTTATACATGACTGAATAGAAAGGATCTTATAAAACCTGAAGTGGTATATTCAGGTACTGTTCTCTACCTTCACTAGTTTCAAAGCCCTAATTGAAATTCTAAAAAGAATTTTTCTTGGTTATACTTTAACGATCTCCTGTTTACATGAAAGAGAGTGAGAAAGTGAGAACTTCTACTTTAACATGAACACTCAGAAAACCAGGAAATCCCATGGTGACAGATGAGTTCTGCCAGCTGTGGTGCTTTCCAGGGGTTAATTTATCCCATCTCAGTCTGTGTCACTCTGTGACTGCTGCAAGGGCAGCACTGGGTTGGGAAGGCTCTGAAAAGCCAGGAGCTGCTCTGACAGGTCCTGGCATTAAAAAAAAGGCTCTGAGAATCAATCCTGGCATTTCCCACCTCAAAATAAACTCATCCTGTGTGGGTGAGCCCTCAGCCAGCAGGAGAGGGGTGAGAAGGGAGGAGAGGACACCAGAGCAGCAGCACAGGAATGAATCCAACCCCTCTGGTCCAGAGCAGCTTTGATGGAACCAGCTGGGGCTCTGAAGTCAGGCTTTGCTGCAGCCCTGCAGAAAATTTTCTGCTCCCTGCAGAAAATTCATGAGGAGGCCTCGGATTCCGCCCTGCTCCTGACCCGAGCAGCTAAATAGGTTACACTGAGCTTTAAGGATCGCCCCAGTTTTCCCTCTAATAGGCAATTTTTCTGCTTAATTTGCAGAACAAGCAAAAAGCTATTATGTAAAATTTATCAGCAGCAATTGGCTCTCATTAGAGATTGGGAGCAGGAGGCTTTGTTGGATGGGGGGAAGGAGCCTCCAAAATATTCATTTACCAGCCTGAGCTGCCCGGTGTTTGTGCTGACCCCTGCCCTGGGTGGATTCAGCCACGGGGCCATCAACATTTCCCTGCTGTTCTCACAGGAGCTGGGCTGGGGAGTCCTGGAGCAGCCACAGCTCTGCTGGGAGCCTGGCCCGGGCTGCAGGAAATTGCAGTGCTGGCACTGCAGTGCTTGAACACTGCATTTTGCACTCTGAGAGAGCTCAGCTCCAGTGGAAATGTTGTGCTCAAGGGTGTTGGAGAGCAGCTCCAGCTGCTGGGAAAACGAGCTGGGTTGTTCCCATGGGATAGAGGTGAGTTTGGACTTTAAACTCCATGGGATAAAGGTAAATTTGGACTTTAGAGGCCTTGGGATAGAGGCAAATTTGGATTTTAAAGGCCATGGGATAGAGGTGAGTTAGGACTTTAAACCCCATGGGATAGAGGCGATTATGGACTTTAAAGGACACAGGACAGAGGCAAATTTGTGTTTTAAACTTCATGGGATACAGGCAAATTTTGACTTTAAAGGCCATGGGATATAGGCGAGTTTGGACTTTAAACTCCATGGGATAGAGGTAAATTTGGACTTTAAAGCCCATGGGAGAAAGGCAAATTTGGATTTTCAAGGCCATGGGACAGAGGCAAATTTGGACTTTAAAGACCACAGGATAGAGGCAAGTTTGGATTTTAAACCTCATGGGATACAGGCAAATTTTGACCTTTAAAGCCCATGGGAGAGAGGCAAATTTTGACTTTAAACTCCCCAGGACAGAGGCAAATTTTGATTTTAAACTCCACAAGATAGAGGCAAATTTTGACTTTAAAGCCCATGGGAGAGAGGCAAATTTGGATTTTAAAGCCCCATGGATGCCCCAGCGTGGCTCTGGACACTCCTGCCTGAGTTTAACACCTCTAATCAGCGCTGTATTTACTGACACCCTCAGATCTGCCTCTTCTCACCACTCCTCTCTCCCAAACCTGGCACAGAGTTGCTGTCCATAATTCCTGAGCCCGGAGCACAGCGTGCTGGGGAGTTGCTCATGTTCCCTTCATGCTGCAGCAGCTCCTTTTGGCTCCAGCTGGAAGCAGCTGTGCCTTGCCCTGCACAGGGGGACAGGTAAACCACAATATTCCTTCCTGTGAGAGACACCAGGGACGTGGAAATTATTACTGAAACGCTCAGATGGGGATTTCCCCTTCCCTTTTCCCCCCCACAATAAATGTTAATTGTACATGAAGGTTCGTTGCAGCAGAAGGGATTATAATTAATTTATATTTGAGCTATTATAGGTTTCACTACAAAATACATTTCATTGCAGCAAAGTGTATTGTGAGGGTTGTTTGCTGCCAGCAATTTACAGAAGCTGGCCACAAAGCTCTGCACCTGCTAATCCAGCACTAAGGACAGCAGCAGGCAGATAAAACTGGGGGGAAATAGTAAAATAAGTCTCTTTAATTTGTGAGCAGAGACTTGAGACCTGTTGCAGAACTAAGCTGAGAAATGCAGAGAGGCCCACATGAACTGGGAAGGGAAAATTTAGATCCAAATCTGTGTCTGAACGTGCCTGGAAATGAGGATTTATCTGTCTCTTCCATCTCTGCCTTAAACTTCCAAAAAGTTAAAATGCACCTGGAAGCAGAATAATTTTTTGTTCTTCTTGGTGCCTAGAGCAGAATGAGGGCAGTGGTGGCCATGGGGACAGGCAGAAAGGTTTTATTCCTGACCTGAGGGGAAATCCTTCCTTTCCTGAGCCTCTCTCCTTTTCCAGCATCACCCACACACTTTTCTGGGATGAGAGGTTCTCCAAGACAGGGATTTTGTTTATCCAGGGAGGCTGGACACTCCCAAACTCCCTGTCTTAGCATAAGTGTCAAACCAGACATACCAGGCAGGATATCAAAAGCATAAATGGCAAGTTGATACCTTTAAATTGGCATTTCCCAGTTTCTACACGAATCTCTCAGGTCTCCCTCCTCGCCATCTTTTTGAGGCATCAAGATTTGGTTCCTTTGCCATCCCTGCCCCCTGCCAGGCTCTGCTGATGCTCTCCC
The DNA here is from genome assembly GCF_021018805.1 of Prinia subflava. NCBI lineage: Eukaryota > Metazoa > Chordata > Aves > Passeriformes > Cisticolidae > Prinia > Prinia subflava. Next base: position 3,731,749 of record NC_086268.1, read on the forward strand.
CTCTGCCTGGGAGCAGAAGAGAAAACCCTTTTAGAGCAGACAGGAGCTGCAGCCCTGCTGCCCCAGCCTGCAGGAAAGGGCAGCTCTGTCCTGTCAGGGACTGCAGCAGAGAGCTCGAGAGGAAAGGCCACAGCCAGCCTGGCCTGGGTTGAGAAATGTAACTAAAATGTGAATTCTGTTTTCATCTGTTGAAGATGGTTGGGAGATATTGTTCTTTATCTCTTGTAACTCTAGGGGGGGAAGAGGGCAGATGCCTTCTGTTAATGGACACCTGATAACACCAGATAAGGCAGGGCCTCCTTATCTCTTCCTCCACCCATCCTCCTCCGAGGGACATCCCCTGTGAATGGGCCATTGAAGGCTCTCCCATGACTGATAACATCACCTCATCCCATTGGGAGATGCTGCACCCAGCAGGAGGAGCCAAAGCCTTTCCACGGGATAAAACAGCAATCCCAAACACCAAGGGAGCCGTTCCCACTGGATTCCCAGAGGATGACTGGACCCTTTCCTGAGGATCATCTCTACTCCAACAGAGCCACATCTGTCACTGTGGGAGGACTCACTGCGGGCTGCTTCCAACACCCTGACCAACGTGTCAGGTTTGCATTCTGACTCTGTCAGTGCTCCTCTGTACTATTGCATTTGTCTTATTTTATTTTTATTTTCTTGTTGTTTGTTCTCTCTCTATTAAATTGCATTTCTGACTCAGAGTCTCACTGGTTTTACTTTCAAACCAGCACACAGGCCTCCTCTGCTGCCCCTCCTGCCCTGCCAAGGTGTGCACAGGCAGCCTGAGCTGCAGCAAAGTCAGGGTCAGGCAGCACAGATGATGTCAGCTTGCCCAGGAAAGGAGAGAATTTGCAGTTTGTGTTTGGTTTGAGGCTGTCCAAGCAATGCAAACCTTCCGGAGAAAGGATCCAGTTAAGGACCAGGGCACTGATCATCCCTTTGTCGTTTGTTTTCATGAGTGCCTTGGGATTCTTTGTGTGGTTAAAACCAGGATTCCCACTTTTTCCTGCTTCTTTTAGAGGCACCACAGAAGAACTTTGCCTGGGGAGCACAGGGCTTCTGCCATCTCCTTGGGCCAGACCCTCCACCCTTTTTGGAAGGGCTGCAAATCAGGATTCCCTCTGCCTGCCATTGCTGTGCCAGTGTCTGAGCAGGGTGGGGGTGACTAAAAACCAGTCCCTGGTCTGTACTGGGAGGGACAGGAACAGCACCAGGCTCAGGAGATGCCAGCTCCCCTCACCTCGAGGGGCTCAGCTGCCTGAGGGAGTCTGATGTCAGCACTTCCTCCCAGGGCTATTAAAAGCCATGCTGATGCTGCAGCTGGGGCTGTCTGTGGCACATCTGGATGTACTCGAGCTATCTTTGTGCTGCAGAGCTGGGCCACCAAACCCAGCCCTCAGAGCTGTCAGCAGGACCTGCCTGAGCCCCTGGAAAATGAGCTGCCAGCTCAGGTGCTGTGCTCCTGAGCTCCTGTCCACTTCAGCCTGCCCACATGAAGCCACCTGTGTCCCTGTCACCCTGTGGCAGAGCACAAGTGTTGTCTCTGCTGCAGCTTTCCCTGCTCAATCTGCATGTTCTTGGCTCCCTGGCTATTTCAAGACTGTGCTGAAGGCACTCACGGCCACTTCAGTGAACCCTGGTTTGCTTCCAAGAGCTTTCTTACACAATTCATGCTCATCCTGTAAAATTAACAGGCTCTTTTATTACACAGGCTGCATCACCCAGCAGGACCCATCCAAAGGCTGGGAGCAGCTTTAATCCCAACAGAATGGCACCTTGACAGTAAATTCCTTTTGCCAGGATGGTGCTGGAGGTGTTTGCAGAGAGGGAGAAGCCCTGAGCAGGCTGTCCCAGCTCTGCTTGACGCAGGGTGTGGGATGGGGCGTCCTGATTTGGGAGCAGGAACAACAAGGCCCCTTCCCAGGGGGGTGCTGTGGGGAATGGGGCTCTGGGGGCAGCGCTGCAGTGCTGCTAAATTGAGGAGATGTCATTTAGGGAGTGTGGTGACACCGCATTTGTTAAAGCCTGGCACTGCTTCCTCCCCGCACACCCCACAGAGTGACTCAGCCGGGTGAAAAATGCCCACAGAAAGCACTTTCCCTGTGCTGTCTGAACCCCCACATCGTCACAGGGTGGAAATTGGGAGGTGGGGGGTCACAAATGGCTCCTAGAAACCCCTCCTGTGAGCCAGAAGCGAGAGCCCCACAGGAGCAGGCTGGGTGGGGGCGAGGCATCTGCCCCCTTCCTCGCCTCTGACTCAGCCTCTGAGATAAAAGACCTTTTCCAGAAAGCACTGGGGTGAAAGTATTTCAGTTTGCTGCAGCTTTGCCGTTGCCAGCCTCACTAATTCCTGCTCTGATGTCACCAGCAGTGGCCCCATTACTGTTATTTATAGTGTTTGTGCCGTGGGCTTTGGTTGTGCTCAAGGCTCTGTCGCTGGTCTGAAGGAAGGGAGGAGCAGCTCCAACGCTCCCAGGGATGCATCTCCCAGCCTGGAGTGTATTCCAGGTTCTTCACATCACACCTGGGCTGTCTGCATCTCCCCCCATGCTCCTGTCTGTGCTCCAGCAAGCTGAGCCTTCCTGAGGCTTGTTTTGGTTATTTAGGACTTGGTCTAACAAACGCAGTAAGTCGTGAGAGCGAGCAAATCCGATAAGGGCGCTGCGGGCAAGGCAGCCTGCAAAGCCAGATGCAAATGCAGCCAACCAGAAACCAAAAATATATTAGTACTGAGAGAGCAGGCAATTATTCTCCCGTCAGAGTGGCAGAATTTTTCAGCGTGTGTGACTTCAGCGCGGCTTCAGGACAGCCAGGCTCCGTTTTTGGGTGGGCATGAGGAGAGCCGAGGTTGTTTCAAAGCCCAAATCTTGCTCTTCGTGGCACACATGGGCTGCAGTTGATGGGTGCATTTAAGGAGCACGTGGCTAAATGTGAGAAGGACCTCGCATCTATGAACCTGGAGCGTTGAGAAATCGTGAGTCAGGCTTTTCATCTGATCACATTCGTGCTAAAATTAACAATGAAAAAAAAGGTGATGAGGAGGCAGCCGTGGTTTCAGTGTTTTCCCGCAGAGCTTTAAATCCCTGGAGGTTGTGTCTGCAAGCTCTGCTGCCTGCAAGCTGCACTTCCCAGGTGATCTAATGACTCTGGGAACGAAGGCTTTTTAGAAAAAGCACCAAATATTGCCAGAGACAGTACATCTGTAAGCACTGCAAACTCTGCAGCCCAAAATCTGTCCCAGAAGAGCTATTCGAGTGCTTAAGCTGATCTCCAGCCTGAAGTGTGCACTGTCAGTGAATAGGAGAGAGGCTTGGGCAGATAATGTGCCTGCAGCACAGGCCCTCGTGTCTTTAAGGCAAAACCACAGGGCCTGGGTGAAACATTCTTCACAGTGAACTTGTGCCCTGTTCATTGCACATTTCCTTTTTTTTTTTCAGTATTTCAGAAAAGAAGAAGCCCCTCAATGTGTTAATGGTCAGGAATAACCCACCCTCTCCTCGCCATCGATGCCTTCTGTGGGTTTAAAGGCAGCATTTCCTCCCCACCCAAGAAAATCCCATTTCGAGGGGCACTTCAGAGTGATTGAACTTCAGAACTAACACAGGGCTTGTTGTGACATCTGATTCATCTTCAGCCCTTCAAAAGACCAGCGCTGCAGAGGCACAACCCTGGGCTGGATCTGGGAATCTCAGACTGGAGTTTTGTTAAGTGGTGTGGACAGAGTGACCCCTGAGGCATCAGTCAATCCCTGGGGCACTGCACACAGGACCCTGAGCTGGTTTTGCAGCTCTGTATCTGAGAGCTGAGTCTTTGGGCCACTGTTGTCTTCTCTCAAAGAGTCCCCCAGCTGAATAAAACATTTAATAATGCTGAAGTGCCTCTAAAGATGAGGTGGTTGATGAATGAGTTCTTACTGCTGGGTTTTTTTTTTTCCCCTTTTGAGATGTGTTTGGATGCCAACTGCAATTTTAGTGCGGAGTGGTATCGATCACCACCCTGCATGTGTAATACAGTCAGTTGTTATTCATTTCCTTATTGTTTCTCTCCTCGGAGATGATCCTTGTTGGGTACCTCGGGGGGCAGGTTAATAAAACTCTGCCTATTTGTATTAAATACTGAGGGAAGCATTATCCTTGAACAGCCCCACTCCCTTTGGCACAAAGCTCTGAGGCTCCGTTCCAGCACTTCCCCTGATGTCAGCCTGGGATTCTGCAGTGAAATATGCTCCGTTTCTTTTTATTTCTGCTGAGTTTTGTGACCTGGCATTGCTACCTGTCACCGAGGCTGCTTTTTCCCTGAGTAATGTCACAGCACTTATTTTTATGGCTATACTGGAGATAATGAGGCCTCTTCAGAATGGGAGATAAGGCTGAGACAAAGACAGAGCTGCTGGCTTTTAAATGACATGAGAGGCTCCAGATCCTCCTGTGACAAGTTCCCTCTGTGAGGACAGAGACTGATAAGAGAGAGAGCAACGAGGCAGCTCTGATAGGAGCAGTGACCTCCTCAGCACTGGGAACACTGCAGGGAAAAGGCTGCAGCCCCAGACCCACAGAGCAGGGCTGAACTCAGCCTTTGAGCCTCGGAACACCTTTGTAGCTATGGACAGAAATGCCTTCCTTAACTGGGATGAACACGAGTGAGAAAATGAAGTGTTAGGACAGCTTTGGCTGCGGCTGTGCCTGCTTCTTCCCCTGGATGATGCCTTAGGATTTCAGCTTTTCTATTTTTTACATATTTGTGATCCTGCAATTCTTGAGTCTGTAACTCCAAACTCCACTCACAGTGTGAGCTGCTGCTGCCTCCCCATTTTGGGCAGACACAACAATTCCTCTCCAGGCCTGGCAGTCAAGGACACCTCACTGCCTCAGGCCTGAGAGATGGAAACAAAAGTGAGTTGGGGCAGCAAACTTGGGGTCAATGACTTCATTACCTGGAGCTGTCATTGGAAGGTGAAGCCCCAATCTGCAAATGGACCAAACTGATCAAAGTGTGCAAACCCGTGACCATTGTCCATTTTGGGTGGGCTTCATCTGCCCTAAATGTACCTGAATTCCCTTCCATAAACAGAACTGCTTTTTATTCTCTTAATTTTGTCTGCCCTCTGTTTTTAGACTGCCCCAAAAAGCATCATGGAAATGCCATTTTCCATCAGGGGCTGCATGCACTGCCCCAGGCAAGGTCTGTGCCCTGGGACCCCCCTGGTGGGATAAAACCACCCCTGGCTGTGGCTGGGAGCGCCACCAGCAGGGATGCCAGGGTGGAGTGTTTCAGTCACTGCTCAGCCCCACACATGGAAAAAGGCTGGGAAGCAGAAATGTGTCCTCTGGAAGCAGAGCAGTGCAGGAGAGTGGGCACAGGGGACGCTGCCAAGTGCCCATAAAGCCCAGGCTGCACAGGGAGACCATTAATAGAGATTTTCAGAGAGTTCTTACCCTCTTTCCTTTCATTTCCAGAATTTGCTGGTTCCTTTCTCCTGTAAGAACAAAGCTGGCAGAGCCTGGACTCCCCTTCCCTGCTCACTGCACCTCTGGTCAGGTTGTGCCTGAGTTCTGGGGTGAGGAACCACCAGAACAATTCCAGCAGCCCTTCACCCACCTCAGACCACGGTTTTGGACTTGTGTTGTGACTTTGCCATCCTTTCCCCTCACAAAGAGGGAGAAGCATTCTCATATAATATTAATCTCCCATCCGTGGATTCAGGCTGCTTCTGACAGTGTATCAATTATTTAAACTTATTAAAAAAAAAAAAAACAAAAAACAACCAAAACTAAAATTCCAGTATTAAAAAGATTCGTTTCTTGTTGATTTTGGTAATTCCTCCTGCCTTGGCAGCTCTGGGGTTGAGTGAAATGGAGCTTCTGAGTTGCTGTTTGCTCAGAGTTCACCCTGGCCAGGAGCAGGATGGAAATTCCATTTCCATTTCTAATTGCCAGGGTCATGTCTGAGTTCAAACTGGTGCTACCCCAGCAATCAAAGCCCTTTTGGGTGGCACTGTTGGGTGGGCAATCCCTTGTACCAGTGCACAGGGAGCCTTGACTGCACGCTTGGCATGTGTCTGCAGAATTTCAGCTTATAAAAGTAGATTTGAAACAAATATTTTAAGTTTTCCTCTGTGATGCTTTGCATTCCTCAGCTCCATGAATTGCCCAGTTCTGAAGTGACTCCAGTGGCAAAGACCCTCAGGTGCTGTTTTAAATTGGTTAAACCAATTTTAACCAATTTAAACCACGGCTGTCCCCTGCACAGTGAGGGCTCACCTGCCCCACAGCCCGAAATCAGGGCTGCACCTGACACTGAAGAACGTCTAGGACAAGGATTAAAAAGAATAATCAAAGAGCTCTGAACATCAAAAAGCAAACAGGTCTATGAATTATCCATGAACACAGGCTGAAGCCTCAATCCCAGCATTATCTGTCTCCCATGCAATCACTAATTCAGGGCATGGGAACTCCTCCAGCGGGGTCTGGGCTGGGTGTTCCCTCTGCTGAGGCTGCCTGGGCAGTCCAGCTCATCCCTCCAGCAGCAGGGAATGCTTTTGTGACATCCCATAAAGGCACCTCTGCCTTAATTAACTGCTCAGACAGCCTTCCTGAACAGAGGCTTTATGGCATTCACACCTAAAATCAAGGTTCTGTAATTACAAATTAATCAGGGAAAATCCTCTGCAAGCTTCCCTTACTAAATATTCGCTGCTGGAAGGAATCAGAGGGTCCATTATTCTCCTGCCCAGCTGTTTCATGCTGCATGAGAGACTTGATCCATCAGCCCCAGAAACCAATCATCCCCCGGTGCCCAGCACAGCCCCCATCAATCACCAGCCGTGGTGCCAGAGCTCCATCTCAGCCTTCCCTGCCACGGGGAGGGCTGGGGATGCACGTTCCAGGTATTGATCCTCCCCTCCTGCGGGGAAGGGTGGCGGGAGGGCAGAGCAGGGGGGACACGGCGTGCGCTGTGTGATTGTTGTTGTCAGGGTCTCTGGCTGGAAAGTGGGAAGCTGCAGGAGCTGAGAGAGCCTGGCATCAAAGGAGGGTGGGGGAAGGTCGGGGAGGGAGGAAAATAGAGGAAAATAGAGGAAAACAGAGGAAAACAGAGGAAAAGCCCTTGTTTTGGGTACCATTGTTTGTGTTACAGCACCCAGATCAAGCTTTGGGCTGCACGTCCTGTCCACCTGCTGTGAGCACCTCAGGAAAGGTCAGGATCCTCACCCTCCTTTTCCAGCTGGGAAACCAAACCCAGCTAAACCTGAGCAAGGTTTAGCTCACACGAGTCCAGCAGAGTCAGGCAGAAATGAGGAAATAGCTCAGTTTTCTCCAAGATATAAAACAGCTCCGTGCCCCGGGGGCTGCGTTGCCTTCCCTTTATAGGAGAGGGTGGATTTGGGAGCAGAGCCACCCATGGCAGGGAGCAGTACCAGGAATACTGGAATAAAACAGATTTCCCACAGGCCCCAGCGTGTTTTCCATTTGCTGGGCTCTGTCTGTTGTTGTAGGTCATGGGTTGCCTTGTGGTTTTCCATCTCAAAGCTTTAATTTGTGCTTTGTACACACAGGCTCAGCAAATGTGTTCCAGCTGCACTTCATTGCAGTGGGAAGCACTGGGAACCCCAGGGAAGAGAGGTGCTTCTCCAAATGTATTCCACTTCATAAGAGGAAGGAAGAAAGGAAAAAAAAAAACACACAGAAATGCTGATTTATTTTGTGTGTTTCACACTTCATTGATTTCACTTGAATTGTTCCTGACGTTCCCCTTCCAGAACAGAGGGAATTTATTCACTTGAGGTGTCTTTAAGCCTTTCTGTGGGTGGTGAGGGTTTGATCTCGAGCTGTGTGCATTAACCACGTGCAGAAACCAGGCTGAGGCTGCACAGGCAGCTGCTCCTTGCCAGGTTTAAGGAGGCTGAGACCTGTGGAACACCTTTTGCCCTCTGCAGCACCACCCAACTGTGCTCTGAGCCTCTCCCTGCCCGGGCTGATGCCACCTCCTTGTTGTGCCACTGGATCTTGTGCTGGGATTTGAGTTCTGCTTTGGGAACTTTCTGAGAATGGAAGGAGCCTGCAGCTGAGCAGCTGCTGGCATTTCCAGAGCATGAATGAGAGACAGCTCAGGGCTTTGGATGGAGCTGTGAGCTTCTCTATCCCTCTAAACCACCTTAGGTCAAAATAAATAGTTTACATGTTTTAAACTGCACCCATCCTGCATGGCTGGAGAGGGAAATCCACCCAAAACAGATTTATCAGTCTTTTCCAAGCTTGTGCTTTGAGCAGCCCTATGTCCATAGTAAAAGGAAGATATTTCAGTAGGAAATCCTTATTTCATGAGATCTGCTCTGGTCAAACATTTGGCACTTCTTGTCCAGCTCTTTGTTTCCTACCTGTGTTGATCTCAGCTCCACAAAACCACAGCAGAACCCATCCCATCAGGATCCTTAAGCACAGAGAATGTGCATTTTGTCCAAAATCAGCTGGAATTAGCAGCTAAAGTGCACAGGTCCCCAATTCCTGCTTCCACATGAATCTCATCCCATCCCCCATCATCTAAGCAGAATAAACTTTTTGTGAAAACCAACATTAAAGCGCCCAGGAAGGGGCTGGATGGGTCTACAATGGTAATTAAACAGGCAAGGAAAGTTCTGTGCAATCAAATCACCTCACTCTTGCATGGATTTCTTTCCCTTACAAAAAAATAATCACCCTGGCTGCTGTTTTACCCTAATTGGCTCCTGGCTCACCCTGGCAAGGCAAGGAGCCATCAGCTGCTCCTTCCCCGCCTTTGTGTCCCTGCTCCCCGTCCTCACCAGGGGTAGTCTTGTGTGAAATTGTTTTCTCTGCAGAGCCTCTGCTCTCGTTATTCCACTGCAATAATCCTTGGCCCCGTGCTGGGGGAGCTCAGGCAGCGAGGGGAGCAGAGGTGTGCACACACACACACTGCCCTCAGGAAAACACACAGGTTTGCAAATCTCCCTTTCTCCCCTTTCTTGCTCGCCCTGGAAAGGCTCAGGGAGCAGCCAGGCAGGGATGAGCAGGAACAGAGGGGCAGGGTGTCCTGGGTTGAAAAATGAAACCAAAAATGTGAATTCTGTTTTCATCTGTTGAAGTCAGTTGGGAGATATTGTTCCTTATCTCTTGTAACTCTAGGGGGGAAAGAGGGCGATGCCTTCTGTTAATGGGACACCTGATAACACCAGATAAGGCAGGGCCTCCTTATCTCTTCCTGCACCCATCCTCCTCCGAGGGACATCCCCTGTGAATGGGCCATTGAAGGCTCTCACAGGACTGATAACATCACCTCATCCCATTGGGAGATGCTGCACCCAGCGGGAGGAGACAAAGCCTTTCCACAGGGATAAAACAGCAATCCCAAACACCAAGGGAGCCGTTCCCACTGGATTCCCAGAGGAGGACTGGAGCCTTTCTTGAGGATCATCTCTGCTCCAACAGAGCCACATCTGTCACTGTGGGAGGACTCACTGCGGGCTGCTCCAACACCCTGAGCAACAGGATCATTGTCATTTGCATCCTGACTCTGTCAGTGGTCCTTTGTACTATTGCATTTGTCTTATTTTATTTTTATCTTTCTCTTTCTTTGTTCTTCTCTCTCTATTAAATTGTATTTCTGACTTGGAGTCTCACTGGTTTTGCTTTCAAACCAGCACACAGGGGAACAGCTCAGAGCAGCCTGGTTTGCAGGCAGGGCACGCAGGGACCGGGGCAGGGCATCAGCGCCGAGCCCCCGCCCAGGGGAACCAGCACCAGGGGTTCTGTGCCACTGATGCCTTGGGCTGAGCTGGAACTGAGACTGCACAGAGCTGGAGAATAAAGCAGAGATTTATTGAAAGGCCTTTAAGGTACACCTTGGGCAGGACAGGGCTTGGTCAGGGCTACACCCAAGGTGGACCCAAAATGGTCAAAAAATGGACCCAAAATGGTCAAAAAATGGACCCCTGGTCACGAAGTCTCACACTTTGTAATTAGGAAATAGTTTGGCTTCTGATTGTGGTGGTGTGAATTGTAACATCTGTACCGTCTCACCCTTCTCATGAGACTGAAAATGGAATAAAAGTCTCTAAAATGCCTCTCAGGAGCCCCGTGTGTGGGTCAGAAAAAGGGGCTTTCCAAGTGCCAGCAGGAAGGTGTGGGCTGATGGCTCCAGGGTGCCCAAATCCTGACCTGGCTGCCACCTGGGATGTGCTGAACTTGAATCCAATCTGATAGGGAGCTGAAAATGTTCTGTGGCTGCACCAGGCAGAGCAGAGCCGAACCTGAAATCAATTTTTAGACATTCCTTTGACACGGTGGGAGACAGGAGGAACCCGGGAGCAGGGAGAGAGCAATTGCCATGTAATTATGGGGTCTGTCAATTAACATTTGTGTGTGATGGGTGTCCTGAAGCCGGGGTTTGCATCATGGATATGCTAATTTGTCACAGAATCCCGCCTCATACGGCTGTGGTAGCTAATTGAACAGACAAACCAATCAACAGATGTGGCAGATGAGGAATTTTAATGGGAAGAATTAAATATATAGAGTGACCTTGCGGTGGTGCTTAGGATAATTCTATTTAATACTGGAGTCTGAGCAGGAAATTACTTAAAAAGCACATAAAGCATGACAAGTAATGGCAATTTTGCCAGGATTCCATGGCAGCTTTTTTTCCAGAGCATTTCATCTGCTCTCCAGATTCACTTCAGGAGAATGGGAATGTTGGAAAATTCAACCAGGGTGCATGACCAGTGCTTGCCCTCTGCTGAGGTCAGTTCAGGCACTGAAGATTAACTCTTTCTGTGTCCATCTCTCTGCTTGTTCTTGTTCATCAGGACAAGTCGTTTGTCAGAGTTGTGCTGGGATTAAAACAAGACAAGGAAATCTTTCAAATGTAATTTTTGTTTTACTGCTTTGCATCCAAAAGGTGCATCTCCTGCTCAGGAACTGGGGCCCAATAACACCAGGATTTACCTCTCATCTTTGTTGATTTAAATGTGGTGAGCTGGGCAATCCATGGCCTGTCCCTCTCCTTCCCAGAGCCATCTGGGCACATCAGCTGTGATGGATCATTTTGATATTACGCCTTCTGTCCTGCAAATGGAGCCTTCCCTCCCCTTTTTTAGATAAAAGCTGCTAATATTTGAGTTCCCATCCCCGTCAAGCAGCCCATCAGGCAGAAGGCTTCCAGGGACATGTGACACTGCTCCTTGCTTCACTGGCACAGACAATAAATATTGTGGAGCCAGAGCCAGGGGGATTTACAGCCCGTGGCATCATCTGGCTCCTGGGCTGGGTTCATCCCTGGGTTACTGCTCTGCAATCCCCAGGAATTATCCCAAGCAGTGAATCTGCTCCAGTGGCAGGCCAGACTGGAATCTCAGCTCTGTTTTAACACACTCTTGTCCAAAATACACCTCAGGTGGATTAGCACAGCGCTGGAGGTTTAAGCTGAGCTTGGGTGATCCAGAGGATGGGAGCAGTTGTGAGGCAGGGATTGGATTTCAGCTGAGCTCCTGTTGAGCTGCTAAATCTTCTTCAGGTAACAGAGCTCAGGAACATTGCCAAGGCTGACAGGAAAATCATTTACAGAGGGAAAGGCTGAGGGAAACTCTGGAAAGGTCCCAGCAAAGCTTGGTGAGTGGCAGGTTGTTTTTTTTTCTGTTGAGAAATTCAAGGCAAGTTGCTTTAAATAGTTACTCTGCTTCCAAAACTCTTTGAAATTTAACTTTTTAAGCTCAGTCTGTTATTAGATAGCTCAGCAGAGCGTTCTTGGAGCAGCCAATATTCCCAATATTTTGGGAAGGAATAGGAAATGGTCTTGGCAATCCTCCAATTCATTGCATCCCTCAGCACTGAATCTCTCCTGGCTGAGGAGCAGTGAGCCTGGAAGGGGTTAAATGCTCAAATTTCTAATCAGCCAAGGATTCAGGACAAATAGTTTGATGTGTGATCCATTCTCCCTTTGTTTCAGTCGAGTTTTAGTTTCTTTGCAGTCTTTAGTGAAACTTTGTGTGCACACAAAAAAAGCAGTGAAAGCTCTGAAGGTCTGTGAGTGTTTCTGTCCAGGAGGGAAGGTGAGCTCCCAGTGGAGCCCCTGCATGGAATTCACCCATCAGGTTCCATTTGGAAGAGCCAAACGTTCCTGTGGAAATTGCTGGAATTTATCAGGCTGCCAGTTTAGCTTATTTAGAGGAAAATTAAGCCTTACGATGGAAATTTGGGCATTTACTGCTTTTTAGCAGCAAGCACAGCTCTGTGTGCACCTAAAAATGAAAAAGGACCTGAAATCAAAATTCCAATTGCCGGTGGAGGTGTGTGGAACAGGGGATGACAGCTCTCAGATCTGTCTGAACACCTCTGAGTGTCTGAGCTCTTCCAAATCACCAATTTTGGCTGCATAACCTGTCCGGGGTGGAAGCAGCTCCATTACTTCAAATTTCTCCTTCCTGTGGAGAGTTAAACGGAGAGGAGGGCACAGAGAGAGGTGTGGGGAGGCTGAATAAATCAGCACCATTTACAAAAAGGGCTGAAAATTAAAAGAGAGGGAGGGAAAAGAGGCGAGTGCCAACAGTAAAACGAAAAATGAAGGAGTGCCATGATAAAAATGATGCAGTGTCCAGGCAGCTCAGTCCTCAGCCTTGAAAATCTCATGAGGAAAACATTACTCAGGGAAGATGAATTCCTTCAGTTAACCTTGTTCACAGCAACATCTTTGCAGGTCAGAAAATTATTACACTCTCACTCTCCAGCTCTCCAGTGGGCTCCTGAATATCTTTGCATATGGATTGCTGGACTGGATTGGCTGGGGCTGAGCTGAATTGGCAGAGAGATTCCCTAAATCTGGGAATATTGCGCAGCATAATTCTTTTTTTGATAAGAATATAATGAGGAAAAAATCCTCCCTGAAGCCCACAAAGGGCCCACAGTGTGCTGCCACCAGGCTGATTTTCAGCTGGTGACCAGGCTGGGATCTCTGCACTGCAGCACAAGTGCCTGGGAAAATTATGGGGATTTCAGCAAAACTGTGAAAGCCACGGGAGCAAATTTATCTGTGAGTTCCTGCTCTGATCCCATCTGTGAGGATTCTGGAATTTCAGGAGATTCTTTGAAGCCCTTCCAGCTCCACAGTGCAGCTGTGGAAATGTTCCTTCCCCTGCCCACTTTTCCTTGAGTTTGAGATGTTTTTACTCTGAGGTTGATACTTCAGTCTCCAGTTGGGAAAGGCCCTCCATGGCAGCTTTTGCACCCTAAAATTCAGAGATTTCTTAATTTTCCTGTCACTGGTGTCACCAAAGTGACGCAGAGGGTCTGTCCTATACCCCCCCAGGAGTCTGGGCTGGTGCTCCTCCAGGCAGAACATTCCAGATGCTTCCAGAGGGCCAAAGAGCAAAATCCTGCCCATCCTCACATCTCCAGGCAGAGAAGACACGGGAGACAAAGTGTCATGTTTGTCTGATTGGTTTATTCCTGCACCAAGGCCGTTCCATCAGCAAAACAGACAAAATTGATAGAGAGCAGACCAAGCCCTGCAGCTTGGTGTTTATTGATAAGCCTTGCCCACGGGATACTTTTGATCCTGAGGCAAACATGAGAGCCAGAATATCCTCAGGCAATGGCTTTTAGGCAGATCCACAGCAGCAGGCTGGGAAAAAACGGGATTCTTAGCTGCTCTGAACACTTGAGCCTTCATTTGGGATCATAAAAACAAATTGCAGACCTTGCAGATCTTTACATTTCACTGAACTGGCTCTAAAAGGGGATCAGGTGTTCTGGTCTGAGAATTTGGTGGTTCCCTGCCACAGGAAAACAAAAAATTACAAGTAAAAATCTGCTCTGACACCAGTGTCCAGGGCAAAAATTGACAACAAAGCCTGTGTGAAGGTGAAAAGAAGCACACGAGAAATTCTCTCTGATCCTTCCAGGATCAGATTTTGTGGCTGATGAACACAGATAGATTTGCAGATAGATTGCGGAACTGTATCAGAGCTCTGCAAAAAACAAACAAAAAAACCAAAAGCACACACACACACACAAAAAAAAAAAAAAAAAAAAAAAAAAAAAAAAAAAAAAAAAAAAACCAAAAAACAACTAAACCAAAAAATAAAATAAAGAAAGAAAAATAGAGAAGCAGAAACATATGGTAATGAAAAAGGCAGCCTTGAGAAATGGAAAATAGAACTATTCTGGCTTTAATAATGTGTCAGCCTTTGTATGAACTGGCCCAGAGCCCAAAGAAATGGACTGTTGCTTCCATTTACAAGAAGACCAGGTCTTCTGATGGCTCTATAAATAAATGCTCCATTATCTCTTACAAGTGTATTTGTAATATGTTATCTGACCCTAGGTTTATTCATTCACAAATTTGGTCATCTTTTATAGCAGAAGCAAGTCTGTCCCTTTCATCCAGGGATTTCAAAGTCCTGCTTGCACACCAGCGATTTCAGCTTGTTAAATGTTACTGAAAGGAGGCTGAGGCATGGAGGAAATGGAACAAATTTATCCAAATTCATGCCAGGAGGTGGGAACAGAGCCAGGAATAGGCTGGTAGTGAATATACCAGGAATGCTGAAAGGTCAGGATAAAAACCAGCCCTCACTGGTTGGTTGGAGATGTTTCTTTACAAGGCAACCCCTCAGCAGAGCGAGGATTCTCTGTGTGCACAAAGAAAAGCTGATCAAATGCACGTTCTTATGTTGCTCACACTCTTCTTTGGTTACATTTCCCTTATTCTTCCCTGTATTTTTCCCTGATTTCCTGCTCCGTGTTGTCTCTCCCCCCTGAAGAAGCTGTGCAACAAGAATTTCACTGGTAGACCCTGAGACACTGTGTGGGATTTTACCCTTCCCAGACCTGTCATGCAGTGAAGGATGGGGATGCTCAGATGGTCCTTTTGGCTTTGTTTTTCCTGCTCAGCTTTGTCTCATGGGGAAGCATCTCACATAAAAGACTCGCTGCTTGATGCAATTTGTGTTAGTTCATTAAGCACAAGATATGATTAACGTGAACACTCCTTTAATCAGCCAAAGAAGCTGCTGCAGACACTTGAAAGCTCCGTGCACTTTGAGCTCTTCCCTCTGTTGCTGCTCTGCCCAGGTTTGTGGGAGGGCAGACAGTTCACAGCCCTGCACAGAATAATTCTGAGCTGTTTCAGCACTGGGTCGGACAAACTGGGAAAGAATTTGCTTCTTTCCTGGAAATAATTCCCCAACTTTTGCACTCAGAGCATATCTGGGCTGCTGTGCACCAGGAAGGAATTATTCCATGAGAATGAAGAGCTGTGGATGCAGGAGGTCACATTGGCAAAACCCCTTTTCACCCAGCAAACCTCTACAATAATCAGATCAACCCAGTAAAATTACAATTTTCATCACAGAATCACAGGCTGGATTATCATCTTCTTTCACAGCTCCTTCAGCTTTCAAGTCAGTTTGACACAACAGTTGCTGTCTCCATCATTAGTTCCAGAGAGATATGAAGAAAGATGGTCTTTTCTTGCATATTAATTCTGTTTCAGTGCCTGTCTTGTTATTTTAACAAAGAGTGGCTGTCTCCTCTCTGTTTCATTCTTATTTTCCTGGGTTTAGAATGAGGGCAGCCTCATCTACCCCTGGCTGCAGTGGCTCTGGGAGGTTTTTGGCCTCTCTATGCCCACTTTGGTGGCAAAGATAAAGAGTCCCAGCCCTGGTTGTGATTCATTCTGGCCACTCCGGTGCCTCTGGCAGCCCTGCTCATTAGCAATATAGATAACAGGTTATCAGCAGCTCAGTAGCCTCATCCTGGGGAGATAAAACCCTCTGTGTGCTTGGATCGGCAGCCACCCTCCTCCCTGAGCTCACCTTGGAAAGCTCAGTGACTGCAGAAACACGGGAGGAGGGAGCTGAGGATCGGGGATGGATCCCCTCATTCCACCCTGATTCCAGCCTGATTCCACCCTCACTCCACCCTTATTTCACCCTGATTCTACCCTGATTCCACTTTGATTCCACCCTGACTCCACTTTGATTCCACTTTGATTCCACCCTCGGATTCCACCTTGATTCCACCCTGACTCCACCCTCGGATTCCACCTTGATTCCACCCTGACTCCACCCTTATTTCACCCTGATTCCACCTTCTGATTCCACCCTGATTCAATTTTGATTCTACTTTCATTCCACCCTCTGATTCTACCCTGATTCCACCTTGATTCCACCTTCAGATTTTTCTGATTCCACCCTGATTCCACTCTGATTTCACCCTCTGATTCCACCCTTATTCCAGTCTGATTCCACTTTGATTCCGCCCTCTGATTCCATCGATTCCCCCCTGATTCTACTCTGATTCCACCTTTATTCCATCCTTTTCCCACCTTGATTCCACTCTGATTCCACCCTCTGATTCCAGATGCTGATTCCACCCTCTGATTCCACCAATTCCACCTTGATTCTACCCTCTGATTCCACCTTGATTCCATGCTGATTCCACCCTTATTCCACCCTCTGATTCCTCCCTGGGCTCGCTCTGTTTCCTGGCTCATCTTTCCTGTTCGTTCTGCATTTACATGGAAGGAAATGGAATTTCACAGGAATTCCTTTGTTCAAACAAACCCTCAAAAAAGATCCCCTTGTACGCACAGCTTAGCTGGAACAACGCTTTCCTTTCATCTGCATTTCCTCTGTTTTCCATGTTTTGGCCTTTTTTTTGTGTTTGTTTGGGGTGTTTTCCTCAGAACAAAAGGAACACCCAAGTGCTCCTTGATGCTGATGATTCTCTTTTGACCCTGCTCTGGTGTGAACAAGGAAAGCAATAAAACCAAAGTTTTTCAAGGTGGGAGTTCAACCAGTTTGGTTCAACCATCCTGCCCATACTCCTTGTACCTCCCAAGGACACAGGATAAAGGTTTTAATCTTAATTTCAGCTTCATTTTGAGGAGAAATCCGACACAACCTGTAACTCACCCCCAGATTTCCTTGGGGCTCCTTTTTGTAGTGATTTGTTCGTCCCTAAACCCAATGCCCAAACTGTCTCTTTGCTTTTAGTGGGAATTCATACAAAAGCTTTTGAGAGTTCTCTCCTTTCAGCCATTTCAGCCTTGGAATGTGAGCTGAAGCTGCAGAGTTATAAATGGAAAAACAAAAAGGCACCCAGTTTGTAAAATCTATGAGTTAATATTGATTTTGGCCATCCCATGAATTGAAACAAGCCTCCTGTGCAGAAATCCTCCGAAGATGCCGTGTTCTCCTCTCCTCCTGACACAACACTTTATCGATCCCCATGTTTGTGCCACATGAATGATGGATTATCTCATATCAAACCTCGCAGTATTCATTTAATGCCTTTGAATAAAACATTTCTCACAGATTAACAGAGCAGTTTTAAGTGAACAACCATTTTCATCTGTTTTAAATTTTCATGGGTACTTTTCTGGAGAACAAGTACATTGTTAATAATTGAAGGGAATGAGACCTTGCTAATCTCTTTGTATTTTAATAAAGCCCTGTTGCACCCCACTCATTTATTTTTAAAATGCCAGCATTTATAAAAAATCGATACATTCGCTGCCCTCCCTTTGAAATGAATAATCCTGAGATTACATGAAAAGGGATTATTTATGTACCAGGGAACTGGAATTTCACTGTGTCCGGAGAGCTCTAAATGTGGTTTGTGATGGATTGTATGGATGAGGGGAGGGAGGAACTTCTCACTGGAAGCAGAGAGGCACTGGAAGAGCAAGGTTAGAAAGAGGAGGGTGGAGAAAGGAAGAAGCAGGAGTTTAGAGGAAGAACAGGGAAGTGGTTTGATCAGAGACAGATGGGGATAGAAAAGACAAAGTGTGGGTAGATAAATATATAGATTTTGTACATAGATGAGTGCAGACAACTCTGAAATATTTATTTTCTTTTGTTCTCTACTTCCATCCCTCCATCTGCCTTGCTATTCCTCTTTCTCCACTTCACCTTTTGTCTTCTGTCTCTCCCTTCAATCCTTTTCCCTGCCCCAGACTCCAACTCAAATCTCCTCTGCCCTTGCCCAGAGTTGCTCAAAGCTTGCTCTGACACAGTCCCATTTCTCTTTTTCAAATACAATTGCTCCTTTACACACAGCCCCGGGATTACATTTCAAAGGAGAACAGAAAACCCAATATGGACATGATTTCTTTTATCATTAGCAGGGCGGCAGCAGCCCCTGGAACTCTCGTCTCAAAAATATTTTGTTCCAGCGAGTTTTCATTAAATTCTGTGGTCAGATAGACAGTGTTTGCTGCAGGGATCTATCCTGGAGGCTCCCAAACCTCTGTACATTAGTCATACATGGTCAGAGCAGCAAAGGAGTGAAGAGGCTTTGGCAGCAGTAGTGAAAAAAAAATCAAATAAAAACATTAAGTGCCCTCCTCGGAGGATCTTTGTGCACACAGAGACATGGATTTTTTTCTCTGTGTTTCCAACAGCTTTTGAGCTATTCCACTTTCAGTTTTGCATCTGCTAATTGTCTTTTTTTTTTCTCTTTTGAAAGCTCTGCATTGAGAGGGTAGAAATCAAACCCTCATAAACTGAGATCTCTGCCTCCTCCAAGGATCCCTTTGGAAACGCTGCTTCTAAATTGCTTGTTGATATTTGACCATGAGTCACCTCTGCATAAATCTTTGCCAGGTATTAAAATCATCGGAAAGATGCTGGAATGCTGAGATAAATGGATGTGTTAGTGGGAGGAACAGAAATTGGACTGGGCAGCACAGCTTGTGTTTGGATAGACAGCATTCTGTGTGAGTAATTTCAACCAACAAGTTGTGAAAACCTGTTGTGGGAAGGAGCTTAAAACAGCTCTGCACGAAATCTTCGGAGGAGAAAATCTCTTTTCACATTTTTAATCAAGTTGCTGCTTAGCTGTTTACTGATGAGTTCATGACAGGGGGTGGAGAGAGGCAAAACTGGTGCCTGGGAGAGATTTTTAATGGAGCTGCTGTTACCGAGCTGAGGAGGTTGAGTTTGATCTCAGCACTCAGGGCAGGACTTCTCACACCAAATGCTCCCATACTGCTGGGAAGGGGAGCAGCCGTGGATTAAGTGCCTCTAATCAGGTCCTTGGCACAGGGGGATGTCACAGAGGGTCGGATTGATGCCTTGAGTTTTATTTTCATGTATTTCAGACTCTGTGCTGCCCAGGGTGCAGCTCTGAGCTCACACTCAGGGTCACTCAGCTCTGCACACAGCAGGGACACAAAACAAATCCTTCTCCTGCTGCACACCAAGGACAACTTTCAGCCCAAAAGCACAAACAAGGGGGCTGGAGGGAGGAACAAGAAGGATGAGACCTCCCAGCCTGGAGCTGGAATTGGACAATTAAATTCCAATACGCAAATGGACCAAAACTTACGAAAGTGTAAGACCTCGTGACCGGTTGTCCATTTTGTGCCCATTTTGGGTCCATTTTGTGTCCATTTTTGGGCCATTTTGTGACCACTTTGTGACCATTTTGTGACCATTTTGGGTCCACCTTGGGTGTAGCCCTGGCCAGGCTCTTTTCCTGCCCAAAGTATACCCTAAAGACCTTCCAATAAATATCTGCTTTCTTCTCTATCTCTGTCCAGTCCCTGTTCCAGCTCAGCCTTCCCAAGGCATCAGGATCCATCCCTGGCACAGGGGGATGTCACAGAGGGCAGGATCAGTCCCTGGCACAAGGGGATGTCACAGAGGGTGGCATCAGTCCCTGGCACAAGGGGATGTCACAGAGGGCAGGATCAGTCCCTGGCACAGGGGGATGTCACAGAGGGTGGCATCAGTCCCTGGCACAAGGGGATGTCACAGAGGGCAGGATCAGTCCCTGGCACTCGTGGCATACAGAGGTGTCTGTGTGAGCCCCAGTGAGCAGGGCAGGTCCCGTTTGCAGGCTGACACTGCTGCTGTCTGTGCTCCCCGTGGGTGTGCAGGGGTCACAGCTCCTTTCCCTTCCTCTCTCAGCCCCTGGAGCCTCCTCCTTAAAGAGCTGTCCCATCCCACCCCAGGCGGAATTCCCAGTGGTGGTTGAGTGATTCCAGGTTTTGTACAGATCACATGGAGGCTGGGCCAATCTCTGGCCATTCCCCAGTGATTCGTGCTGCCTGTGTGGCACAGAGCTGTTGGGGAGCTGGGTTATCCCTTTGCAGAGGGGTTCCCAAGAGCTGGAGCACCCATCTGCAGGGGCACGTCCTTGGAATTCCTCCTGGAAGCATTGCTGACTCCTGGAATGCTGCTGGGCCATTCCCTTCAGTGGTGCCCAGTGGCAGTGGTGACAACAGGGTGGCCACATCAGCTGGAATTTCATCCTGACCCCGTGGATTAAATGCCAGGACCAGTTTTGTCTGGGGTGTGGGACTCTAACAAGGACACAAGGGGCATTAATTGGTGGGCTGGTTCACACATGTTCCGTGTTTGTTCAGTTCAGTTGTAGTGAAAATTTGTTCCAAACACAGCCAGGCAGCACTGGAGGCTTGGGAAGATGCCACCTAATTGGCATTTATTATTCCTGCTGTAGTTCCAATTATGGTCTTTGGCTCAGGCCTCTGCAGCCAGTGAAGGATGCTCTCTCCTAGGGCAGTGAGGATCTGGCTGGATCCCTCCTTGGAAGTGAAACTGGGGCCAGTTTCCCACCATCCCATTAAGTGTTTGTTTAGAGCAATTTCCCTTCTCCCAGCTCAGCAGCTCAGCCCTGTCCATCCCTGGCTGCCCACACCTCTCAAAGGTGTCACTGCCTCTGCCGTGACCCCTGGCTTTGCTCAGACCTCGGGAACTTCAGGCCCGTGGTAAACTCACTGGAAATGAGGATTTAGGTTTCTTAGCCATGGGGTTATTGGGGCTGCAGCTGGGTGTGGTGGCACTTCTCTGTCACCTGGAGCTGGGTGTGGTGGCACTTCTCTGTCACCTGCAGCTCTGCCCTCCTGATGAGCCTGCTTTGGAACTGCCTTGTCCCAGCCTGACCTCCTTCAGCTGCTGCTCCACAAATGCAGTCACACAACCCCAAATTCACAGGAGCCAGGTCACTCTTTCTTGTCCTGTCTTGTTGCACTCACATTAATTTTTTACAATTTTACAAAGTGAATTTTGCAGGTTAAATCTTTCCAACACCCAGGCTGGTGCTGTGGGCAGTGCTGCACTGCTGGAGTCAGACACACAATACCAAGTTCACAAGCAGAAATATTCAAAGTATAAATGTATAGGTATTCTTTTCTTTTCTTTTCTTTTCTTTTCTTTTCTTTTCTTTTCTTTTCTTTTCTTTTCTTTTCTTTTCTTTTCTTTTCTTTTCTTTTCTTTTCTTTTCTTTTCTTTTCTTTTCTTTTCTTTTCTTTCTTCTTCTTTCCTTTCCTTTCCTTTCCTTTCCTTTCCTTTCCTTTCCTTTCCTTTCCTTTCCTTTCCTTTCCTTTCCTTTCCTTTCCTTTCCTTTCCTTTCCTTTCCTTTCCTTTCCTTTCCTTTCCTTTCCTTTCCTTTCCTTTCCTTTCCTTTCCTTTCCTTTCCTTTCCTTTCCTTTCCTTTCCCACCAAGATAACACAAGCAGACTTTCACCCACAGACCCTCTGGGTGTGGTATTCCCACAATCAGCCTTGCACAGACAGACACAATCCCTCAGGATCATTAGATTTGTGTGAATTTTAGTGTATAATTCACTACACACAGGTGAAATTACCCAGGCCACCCTCTCTGCTTCCCACACTCACTGCCAGTGCAGAGATCACGGAAAACACATTTTTATTTTAACTTTACTTGAGGTGCGCTAAATTAATGAGCTGAACTTCGCTCCAGGATCAGCTGAGCAGCTGTGGGAGTGTTTGGAAATCGTGTTACACCGAAGGTCTGTTACTTTTTAATATCCCCCCTGTCCCCAGGTGTATTTTCAAATATGATCTCTGGGTGAGAGCCGAGCCAGCTGTAACCCTGACAACAGTGTCCCAGATGGCAATCAGCAAAATGGGCTAATTGAATAATGCTGAGCTGCAAGCAGTGCTCTGCAGAGCTCCACGAGACCCGCCAGCAACTCAATTTCTGTTAAAAATGCTGAGTGAATTTCACATTGACCACTGTGATCCCACACCTGGAGATGCTGGAAGGGAACCTGCATGTGGGCAGTAAAAGAGAAACAGCCCAGTGTGGCACTGTGTGTCTGGGGGATCTTCCTGGGATTAGAGGAATTGGATTTATTTATCCATATAAAACTCTTTGAGGCCCTTGATTAACTTAGAGGCATGGCTGTTCATTACCAGCATCTCTCAGCAGAGCTGGAACACATGGCTGGGTATTTGTAGGGGTTTGCCTTCAATTGTGAGGCTCCCTGAGGAGGGGCAGGTTTGTCCTTGCCTTTTTCCTGCTGGAATGCTCACCCAGGCTGATAATGTGAAACCAAATTTCACAGGTAATGTGATGCAGTTCCAGAGTTCCAGTTCCAAGTTCCAGTTCTTGTTATAGAATTCCCTTTTTTTTCTTTTTTTCTTTTTTTTTTCTTTTTTTCTTTTTTTTTTTTCTTTTTTAATTTGAGACCCAAACACAGTTGCTAAGAATTTTTACAGTAATGCACAGGCTGGAGGTGGCCACAGAATCCCAGACTGGTTTGAGTTGGAAAGGACCTTAAAGCTCATCTGCTTCCAATCCATGGGCATTTTCCATGGGCAAATTCCACCGTCCCAGGGTGCTCCAGCCTGGCCTTGGGCACTGCCAGGGATCCAGGGGCAGCCACAGCTTCTCTGGGCACCCTGTGCCAGGGCCTCCCACCCTCACAGGGAGGAATTCTTTTCTAATATCCAATCTAAACCTGCTCTCTGTCAGGTTGGAACCATCCTCCCTTGTCCTGTAACACTCATGTAGAACATCCCTGTCCCCCTTTCCTGCCTGTTCCCTTTCAGGGCACCTGGAGCATCCCTGCTCCCAGGGACAGGAGGGCTGGCAGGGTGGGATCCCCACGGAGTTGGGCTGAGCTGCACTGAGGGGCCACCACACCCCTGCCAGGACCTGAGCAGGAGAGGTCTGAACCAGCCAGCCCACACTGAGAAACAAAACAATTATCTGGAGGGAGACAGCAATTAAAATGTGGTTTTAAAAACGGCTGAGGAGCTGGTTCAGGCCTTCCCACCCATGTTAAAGCACCCAGAGCTCTGTTCCCAGGGCTGCCTGAGAGCTCTGGGTGCTGGGGAGTGTGGGAGGCTCTGATTCAGCCCCACCAGGGCTTGGATTCCTGCAGGCTCTGACTCAGCCCAGCTGCACTGAGAGGGGGAGGAAAAATCATCTGTGAGCAGGAAGGGACATGGGCATTCTGTCATGGACCTTGGGTCCCTCTTTCGTGGGCCTGATATTTGTGGGCCTTAGAGATTTGAGCCTGCTGGTGGCTGCTAACTCCTTTCCCAAGGGAAAAGTTTCTTAGGAAAGCTTCTTCCACAAAACAACTTTGGCAGAACAACTGTCCTTTCCCAAAACAATCCTTCTCCAGGTGCTGTTTGCCCTTCTGGTTCTCAGAGAAAAACATTTTGGCTGTTTCTCTGGTTTGACCAATGGCACTGGGGAGGTGTCAGTCCTGTCCACCAGTCGTGTTCAGTCTGTATCAGAACACCTCATAAAATGAGACAATTAAAGGGTTTTTTGTGCCTTTTGCCTTCTGAAATATTTGGAGTCTTTTGTTCGTGTCCTGCAGCTTCACTCTTTGGCACCCCTAGCAAGGGCAAGAATCGTGAGCTCTGGCCAGGGCTGTTGCTGTTGTTGCAGAACTCTGTTAGACCCTCCAGTTCAGTTATTTCAGTTAAAAATGCTGAGTGAATTTCACATTGACCACTGTGATCCCATACCTGGAGAGGCTGGAAGGGACTGATTTAGGGAGCAATTAAATAATTCAGCTGCTCCTGCAGTCCTGCTCTGGCTCCTGCTCTCAGCAGGGCTGTGCCTGGGGCAGGATGCTTGGTTGAAGCTCCTCTTCCTCACTGCACCCAGGACATCAGAGCTGGGACAAGTTTGGGTGCTAGAAAGGAACAACTGGAGCAGCAGCAGGAAGATGCTGCTGGTGGGGAGGAGCTGTGGGAAATGGATTTGTAGAGATTTCCCAAAGATTTTCCCTTCTTTGTGACAGAAGGCTCACACAGTCCTGTGCATCTGTCTGCAAACTCTGAGACAAAAAATGCTGAATTAGAAATGTCACGGAATGGGACAGACATTGCTGAGAGAGAAATGGAACTGGAAACAAGTTTCAAATGATGGCATTGCAAATAAGACCAGATATTTTGGAGAACTAGAACTCTGAAAGATGCATTGCAGTAGGACCCACGATGGATAATTTTAGATGATTGGCTTAAAAGGCTCTAGCAGCATTGTGTGGCAAAAGCTGATAGGCCAAGAAACGCTTATAATGCAATTAGGAAATAGTTTGGCTTCTGATTGTGATGGGGTGAATTGTAACATCTGTACCATCTCACCCTTCACATGAGACTGAAAATGGAATAAAAGTCTTTAAAATGCCTCTCAGGAGCCCATCTGTGGGTCAGAAAAAGGGATAATCCAACAGGGAGTGATGGGAAGAGCTCTTGGATAAAAAAGGAACCTGGAGCTGTGCAAGGAAATTGCCAAGTACGAGATGAGGCTGGTGCAAGCCTGCAGCATCCATCAGTTTATCCCAGGAAATTCCAGCAGACACTCACAGCCTTGTCCCTGTTTGAGAGCAGGGACCAAGGGAACCTGGCAGAGCTCTGTCCTGCACAGTTTCAGCCGTGGTGGATGTTTGTGTGCTGCTGGTCCAGCAGGTGTAACAGCCCCAGGGATGCTCCGGGTCTGGTCGTGGTGATGGTTATCATTACCCCTCAAACTGAGGGGTAATTCCTGGGAATTCCATTCCTGGGAATTGCAGTGCCCAGTGTGGAAAATGCTTTGAGATTCCATTCCCAGGTCCACCAGTGGAAAGGGTTTGGGGGTGAAAAAGTCAGGATGGGGATGAGGACAGCCAGGTGTAGGGGGTGGATGTGGGGTGAGGTTGATGATGTGATTTTGGCCAGGCACTCTGGGTGACGTGTGACATTTCAGAGAGCTGGGGAAAGGCAGAAAGCAAACAAGGCTCATTAATCCCAACAAAGGGCAATGCACACAGCTGCCAGCTCCTGCTCTTTCCTTTAGCTTATTGTCTGTACCATAAACAGCTCCACAAATTGCACAACAAATAGAGCTCTCAAATATTAAATAGTTGAACAGCAGGTAACAAAGTGTGGGAGCAAAGCTGAGTGACACAGACACTTCCACCCTCAGCCTCTGTCTGATTTGGAGGTGCAGAGCTGTACCCATGGCTAAGCTAAGCTCAAGCTAAGCCCACCCCAGGCTGTGCCCAGACTAAAACCTGCCAGGAGGAGCTCCACAGGCAGGGAGCAGCTTGGGGAAGCAGCTGACATGGAAGAAAACAGGCAGCAGTGACAGGCAGGACATGCAGAGGTGCCAAATCATCTCTCCAGGCTATTTCAGTTCAGGCAGTGAGGAGCAAACCAAGCTCCCTCACAAAAACCTGGATATGGATGGTAATTCATCCAGGGGGGGTCTCTCTTTTCATGGCCAGGCTGTTGGCCCACACAGAATATTAGAAGAAGAATATTCAGGCACGAAATTATTTTTAAAAGTGGAACAGTCTGTTCCTGTTTGTGAAAAGGTCCTTTGTTAATGCCCTGAACAAAAAAAAAAAGATCCAAAATCACCTGTGGATCCTGGAGACAGCTCTCCCACTTGGAAGAGCTTGGTTTCTTTCTTGCTGTGCAATTCAAACTGGGAAAACACAAAGGTTGCTCAGCCAAGGATGATTTAATATTTTACAAGCCTGCTCTGAGTTGTTATCAAAGTGAAGAGCAACTTGGGAGTTCCTATTTGATGTCCTGCCCCAGGACGGTGCCACGCTGTGTCTTGAGGTGGGGATGAGGTGCTGGATGGAGATTTGGGGGCTCCACATCCCCTGGGGGTTGAGTCCGTGCTCGGGATGGTCAGAGGAGGGGATGTGACAGGAAAGGAGGTGCAGAATTCCAGCTGTTCGCATTTTGAGCTGACTCGGGGAATTGGGAGTGTGGGCACAGAAGCCCTGAGGCCATCCCAGGAGCTCAGGAATGCTCTCCCCTGTGGGTGTGCCTGCTCTTGTCCTGCCAGCGTGGACAGACTCCTGCTCTGCTCCAAGCATCGCCCTGAAAACCATCTCCAACCCTCCTGGTGCTGGAAACATCCTGAGTTTCCTGCTCCACGAGCCTGGAGTCCATCCCCTGCTGGTGTTTAACAGCTCTGCTGGCCCCAGCACCACCGGGATCTTCCCTGAGGCTGGAGAGTCTCCATGGAGACCCCTGACATGCCTGTGCACCCTTGGCCCTGGCATTAATCCTGCTGCAATGTACCACAAAGTCAGCTGTAGCTGCGAGGAGAGATCAAATAAATATGAAAACTGCTCCCAGAGGAGGTAAATATTCGCTAGACAAGCAGAAAGAAAAGCAATAATATACCGTGTAAGCTACTGCCTTTTATTAGCTCAGCTCCCTTTTCTCCCCTTGTAAAGCAGTGTTGTGTTGTTACATTAATCTTCACTGTGAAGCAAATTAAAGCAGGGACAGTTGTCAGAGCATTATTAAGAACATCTGTTTAATTAGGGCTGCCTTTGCATCCATTTGAGGGGGAAGTGGAACAGCCCTGCTCATCCCCTCCTGCCTCACTCCCCCTGCCCCAGCCAGGAGCTGCGGTGAATCCAGGAGCACCCGGAGCCTTCCTCACCTTCCCTTCCTCTGCTCACAGCTCTCCTCATCATCCTGGGAAGGAGGGAGGAGCTGGCAGCAAGGTGTGGCTGTCCTGGGGTTTTTTAGTGCTCTCTGCCTGGAGAGCCTCCATTCCTCCTTCCTTCCCCACAGAAAATAATTCAAATTCTGTAAAGAGACCATGAGCAACTATTAATTATCATTAGCAATTTGCCATTCCAGGCCAGGTTTTCATCTGGGAATCTCAGAGCAGTTTTACAAATGCTAATTAATTGAGACTACTTCATGAGGAGGTCTGTTAAACTCATTTTCCAGGGGTAAATCAAGGCTGAGAGATAGGCAGCCACTTGCTGGAGTGGAAGGTGGTGCTGCCAGTGGAACCAAGGCCTTCCCAGACACAAATTGTGTGTTTTAACCACATTCTCCCACTTTCCCTTCATCCCCTGACACTTGCACAAGGCCACACCAGGAGATGACAGAAACAGCTGCCAAAGCTTCAGCCTTGCCCATTTCTTTGTGTTCTCGAGGTTAGGCTCACTAATAATGATAAAATACAGGGATTTAGCTGCAGTCACGTTTGAAGGGAGCTGCAGGGCTGCTCTGAACATTTTTTGTTCTCCCTTAAACTCTCGCTGCTGGTCCCTCTCAGCACTTCTGAGGAAGCCCAGGGGCTTATCCCCAGGGCAGCTCTGCCTCGACCCTGGAAAGACAGAGAAAAATGGGGAAAGCTCCCCTTTTATGCCATGGTGAGGAAAACCTCCCTCCCACGGGCCTTGTTAATATTTCTCAGGTTTTGTGGTTCTGTTGCTTTGTTGAGTTTGTGTCACCCTGCCACCATTCACCTCCCTGAATATTCCTCCTTCCCTTGAACCCTGCTGGGTTAATTTTGCACCCCTTTAACCCCATTAGTCCTCCCAGTTTATATTTACTCCTTTGCACCACTTTTCCCATTCCTGTTGGACCCTGACCCTCACATCCACCCTGGTTATCTCATTTATAACCCTGTGCCCTCCTCGCTCTCGTCCCTGGATTTTTGTTGGAATCCTGGAGGCTGAAAATTTCAGGTTTTGTGTGCTAAAAGGTACTGATCCTCAAGCAAGCACTACATTTGACTTGACCATGGAACAGGCTTCCAAAATTGAGTTACAGCATTGGGGTTGTGGATGTGTAGTTTGGATAGAATTGTGTGATGTAACTTGGTGGAAAACTTGAAGTTTGAAGTTTTAGTATATAGTAATATATATGGGGCAATATGGAGGATTTAAGGTGTTGTGTAAGTCCTTCTTCTTCACCTTCTTCTTTTTCACCTTCTTCTTCACCTTCTTCTTCACCTTCTTTGTGGTTTTGGGTGTTTTTTTCTAATTGGGTGAAAAAGGTCCGCATTCCGGGCCTTGGGTGGTCAATTATTGGGTTAAAAGTATAAATAATATAGGTGTGATCTCGTTATTGGGTGATTAGTGCTTAAAAGACCTTGGAAAGAGTTAGAGACACTCCATTTTCTACCCTGCTAGTTAGAGCTCACGCCTTGTGAGACTGTAACATATAAGAATTAATAAACACTGAGTCCGAACACAAAACTGCGACTGCCGGGTGTTAATCCTGGCTCTAACAGGAAGAAAAGGTAAGAAACCAACAGATTTTATTCGAGGCTGTTCTATCCCTGAACCTCTATCCTGCATTCCTGCATCCCATGATTATTGGTTCCTGTGTTCCTGAATAAGCAGCGTTGGGACCTCCAAAGGAGGAGCCCATCTTTGCTCTGTAATAAATGTTGCAGGTTACTTCGTGTTTTTTGGGGGATAATAACATAATAAAATCAAGGTTTGGTAAAATATAAAGTAAATTGTAATTTAAATTCCAGCCAGCTGTGGAATTAGCATTCCTAGGTGGCTCCACTCAGTAACCACCATTCAGGAGGATACAATAAGGAACTGGAGATGAGGAGATTGGCATCTGAAAGAAGGACACATTAAGATAAGAAATCAGTTCTCCTCCCATGGGCAGCAGAGCCATCAGAGCCCCATCATTGCTGGGATCTCTGGAGAAGAACTCCCTTCATTCATATACTTCAGCTTCCATTCACCCAGGGAAGCCCGAAATTGGCACCTCTCTCTACCAGAGGAAAATCTTTTCAGCCCGTCATGAATTCAAATAACCAGTCCCAGGAACAAAGAGACTGTGGGGAAATCTAGTGCCAGGGGCAAAATAAAGTGTATAAAACCCGAGCCCCGAACAAGGCAAATTGGTGAATTTTGGGGGGATGGCAGTGTGACAGATACTGCACCCCAGTTCACCCTTGATGATTCCCCGGGTCAATCGTCAACGTAACTCTGCTGGGGGTTTTCACCGAAATTCTGTAATTTGATCTTTTAATAAACTAAATGATATTTTAATTGGACTTG